>NC_077229.1:17981897-18237772 GCF_027887165.1 Monodelphis domestica | reverse complement strand
ATTTAATTAAGGTTAAGATAAGAGAAGGAGGGAGGGGATGGGTTGTTGGAGTTGGTGGGAAATCTCAACTAGGGACAAAGAAGCAGAAAATGGTGCTGGGAAAGAGTTATTGCTGGTAAAAATTAAATGGAAAAACATGAGAGTTCAGGTTAATTTTTGAATTTTCCCTGGAAGCAGGCCCAGTCTCATGGCCAATGGTTAATCTCTTTGACCCTTTCTTTCAGGAAATACCTCTCCTCTGTCTAGGCCAGAACTTACAAACAACAGAGAGTTCTCAGAGATGGGGCAGCCTCCCTGGGTGCATATCTAGAGAACAGGGGCCAAATTGTATCCAAAGCCCTCAATTAAGATCTAAACCCTCCTCCATCAGTTGGTTGATACACAGTTGTAGACTAACCTCCAAGGACAGAGCCCTGGGCTGGCATCCTGCATAGATTTATGAAGATGTAGTAAGGAGACATAGTATCATAGATTCATTGAAATTAATATTGGAATTATGGAAGCATAAATCATAGGATCATAGAATAATACCATCATTATCACAATAGACAACATAATAAAGCACTTTAAAGTTTGTAGAGTGCCTTACAATATATTATCTCATTTGATCCTTATAAGCATGCTGGGAGGGAGAGACTTGCTTATTATTATCCTCATTTTATAGTTGAGGAAACTGAAGTCATGGGAAGATCAGTGACTTGTCCAGGATCACACAACTAATAAGTGTCTGAGGCTGGATCAGGACTCAGATCTTCCTAAACTTGAGGCCTAGCACTCTATGCACTATGTCACTTTTATTTAATGCCTCCAATATTTAATCTTAGAGTCATGGAATCATGGAATCATATACAATAGAGTCACAGAAACAGTAAATGATAGAATCCTGGAGTTGTAGAAGTCATAGAATAGTATAATCTTAGACCTTCTAGTAGCATAATATTAGAGAGTAATAGTATCTCACTATATGAGGATCATGGAATCACAGGATATTAGCATTGGAAGTATTAAAATTAATTGTTGGTTGGACTCTGAATATATATATATATATTCAGAGTCCATATATATATATATATATATATATATATATATATATATATATATATATATATATATATATATATATATATATATATACAAGGTGGTCACCAGGGATTTAGTTTCTAAATCCCCAAATGAATTACTAAAGTAAATGGAATTTATGGTAGTTTATTTATAATATTTACAATAGAAGGAAGATATTAAGGAGAGAGAGAGAGAGAGAGCGAGAGAGACAGAGAGACAGAGACAGACAGAGAGAGAGAGAGAGAGAGAGACAGAGACAGAGACAGAGACAGAGACAGAGACAGAGAGAGAGAACTCTGGTTTCTTATACCAGTTAGAATTTCTAAGTCCCAGCCAGGGGAAGAGAGTCTCAAGAACTCTGGGCCTCCAGAAAGGCGGGATCACTAAGTCAGCTTTTCACTCACCAATGGTAACAGTCTAAAAGAAGTCTGGGTGTTGGTCTTCTAGTCGCTCCTCCGAGTCAGTGCCCGAAATCTCTGAATGAATGTCCATCTTCCCTTCAGCTCTGAGTGACTGATCCTTTACTCCAAGCCTGGAGTGACTGACTGTCTCCTGAACTCATCCAAATGTCTGAATCCGAATCCCTCTTCAGTCTTTTTTTCTCTATTTAAAGACCTTTTTCTCTTGTACCACCTCCTCTAAATTTTCATATCTACCAATCACAGTAGACGCTTTTCTCCAGGACTGGCCATTCTTTAATTCTCACCTTCTTTGGTTAGATTTTTCTCCAGGACTGTCCATCCTTTATTTCTCACCTTCTTTGGTTAGAGTATATCTTTTCGGGTTATTAACACCTTTTTGTAGTTAAAATTTAAAAATAGATTATAGCTTAAAATTCTAGCTTCACTATAAAGTAAGAACCAAGTACCTTCATTTTTACAATCAGAAGATAGCTAAATCCAATCTTCACAGAAGGGAGGTCCATTAGTCCAAATCTCCTGCCCCATGAAGGAGACCTGGAGAGGTCATTCAGCCTTTATGTGATTGTTTTTAGCAATAGAAGGTTTGCTTCTTCCCCAAGGCATCTTACATCCTGGGAAGACCCTCAATTCCCTGTCATGCCCTATTACTTGTCTCCAGTGTCTCCCCACTCCAACCTCCTCCTACACTTAAGTGAGATCACTCAAAATGACCATCCTCAGTCTCACATTTGATCATGTCACCTCCTTTCTCAATGAACTTCAGGTACTCCAGGCCAATCCCAGGATCAAATATACTTTTTTGGACTTTAAAGCCTTTCCCAACATGGCCCCATTCCCACCTTTCCAACTTTCTTATACCTCACCTCCCTCCATGTACCCTGTGGTCTGGTGACATTGGGCTCCTGGCCATTACTGGCACAAGATGTTTTATCCCTTCACTATTCCCCCCCCCTTTTTTTTGCTGTTTCCTGTGCCTGGAAGTCTCTTCCTCCTCATCTCCACCTTCTGGTTTCTCTTAAACTTCAGCTCCAATCCCACCTTCTGTAGGAGGTCTATCCTTATTCTCCTCACTGCTAGTGCCTCTGAGATTCACTTGCATTCCATAACAGATTCCATGAAGTAACTTCCATATATATGTTCTATATACATGTATGGAATGGAAGGAAATAAGTTATATATGTATATATATATACAGTATGTACATACATAAATATGTAAAATACATACGCATATTATATACACATTGTTCAATTGTTTCAGTCATGTCTGACTCTTTATGGCACCATTTGGGGTTTTCTTGGTAGAGACACTGGAGTGGTTGGCCATTCTCTTCTCTAGATCATTGTACAGATAAAGAAACTGAGGCAAATAGGGTTAAGTGCCTTGCCCCAGGTCACACAGCTAATAAATATCTGAGGTCAGATTTGAACTCAAGTCTTTCTGATTTTGGGCCCAGAGCTTTTTCCATGGCACTACCTAGCTTCTATTGCATACATAGTTGTTTACATAAGGTCTCTTCTATTAGATTGTGAGCTCTAGTGAGCTCTGTTTTGGCCTCTCTTTGTATCTCTAGCCCTTGGCATAGGTCCTGGCACACAGCAGGGTGTGGGGATGATATCTTTACTTGTGTGTGAATTGGATTTAAGTGAGGCAGAGTTGCTCAGAGTTAGTCAGATGGATCCAGTGGAGGGTTACTCACATGGTAAAAAGTCCTGGACAGTGTCATCTGAGGAATGGTTGATAGAGCTGGAGATGTTTAGCTTGGGGAAGAGAAGATTGGGGCAGGGTCTGATATCTATCATCATGTATTAAAGTACTGTCTTGTGGAGGCACTGGACTTATCAATCTACTCAATAAATTATTTTTAACTCTTCAAATACCATCTCTCACCTTGCACCTCCATTTTGAGAATAAGCCTTCCTGCTGTTTCCTGCTGTCATTGGTTTAAGTTTCTGAGTCTGCCATTGAATGCCCAGGTTACTAGTTAGTGACTTGGATGAGACAGCCCACAATTTTGGCTGCTCTTGTTGGCTTCTGAGGTTGCCCAGTGACAAATGATGCTAGTCTTCACAGGCTTAAGAGTTAGGAAGCCCTTAACTCAAACTCTGTATGATTTGAACCTTGTTTCCAAAGATATTTTGTTTGGGAGAGTCAAGTAAAGTCCTGTCCTGACAGCTTCCTAAGAGAATATGTTTTAGAGTCTGACCCTAGAATGGGGCATTTGCTTTGTTTCTAGTTTTTTGTTTCCATTAGCTCAAGGATAGCTGTGAGATCAACTCTTTGGGTCTTACATACTGCCATTTCCCACAAGAAATGAGTTTTTTTTCTCTTCTTCCATCTTCAATGCTGCCTGCTTGGAAAAGTTCCTGTTAAACCCTTTAGAATTCTTGGAAGCCACCTAGACTCCATTTTCCATATGGTGACTGCCTCCCATATAAAGGCGTGAAACAAGGCTGTGTCTTCGCTCCGGTACTATTCAACCTATACTTCACCCAAGTATTACGACATGCTGTGATGGATCTAGACCTGGGCGTCTATATCAAATACCGACTGGATGGCTCACTATTTGACCTTCACCGCCTGACTGCAAAAACAAAGACAACAGAGAGACTCATCTTGGAAGCTCTCTTTGCAGATGACTGTGCTCTCATGGCCCACCAAGAAAATCATCTCCAAACCATTGTGGACAGGTTCTCCACCCCAACAAAACTGTTTGGCCTGACTATCAGCCTCAGCAAAACAGAGGTGCTGTTCCAACCTGCACCAAGGAGGCCAACGAACCAGCTGTGCATTACAATCAACGGCACGCAGCTTTCTATCATCAGCACTTTCAAGTACCTGGGTAGCACCATCACCAATGACGGGTCCCTAGACCACGAGATCAATGCCAGGATCCAAAAGGCCAGCCAGGCACTCGGGCGGCTGCGCTGCAAAGTCCTCCAACACAGAGGTGTAAGCACTGCGACGAAGCTCAAAGTATACAACGCAGTGGTCCTCAGCTCGCTACTCTACGGTTGTGAGACATGGACACTGTACCGGAAGCACATGAAGCAGCTGGAGCAATTCCACCAACGCTCCCTTCAGTCAATCATGAGGATCCGATGGCAGAACCGAATCACCAACCAGGAAGTCCTCGACAGAGCCAACTCCACCAGCATCGAAGTCCTGGTCCTCAGAACCCAGCTAGGATGGTCGGGACACGTCATCCGCATGGACCCACAGCGAATACCAAGACAGGTATTCTATGGTGAACTATCAGCTGGACTCAGGAAACAAGGCCGACCAAGGAAAAGATTCAAGGATCAGCTAAAGTCCAACTTGAAGTGGGCTGGCATTACACCAAAGCAACTAGAACTCGCTGCCTCTGACAGAAGCAGCTGGAGAACCCACATTAACCATGCTGCCACCTCCTTTGAAGATGAGCGACGTCGTCGTCTTGCCACTGAGCGTGAACGCCGACACCAGGCCACAACTGCACCTCCGGTAACAACTGGCATCCCAGGCCCCATGTGCCACAAACTCTGTGCCTCAGCCTTTGGACTCCAAAGCCACATGAGGGTACACCGTAGATGAAACTGCACAAAGACAATAGTCATTCTCGGTCACCGAGAGACTACCACTACTACTACTACCTCAGAGAAAAGACCCCTTCACCCCAACATCTCCTCACCACCAAAGTGAGTTAAGTCTCAATTGTAAGATTGGCTTCCAAGTATCTGGAGGAGGCAGCAGAATGTCTACCCAGTGGTTTTTCTTTATCTTCTCCAGGTTAGCCCTCCTCCATTCTTTCTCCTGGTCCTCATGTGGCATGGTTGCCCTCCTGGTTTTAGGCATAGAAAAAGCTGAAGGGTAGGGAAATGAGGGCTCTTCTACAAGATCAACAATAGCAAGTGTCCTTAAGAACACTCAGGAAGCAGAAGCATGGTGCAGTGGAAAGAGCACTGGTTTAAGTGTACAAGAACCTGGGTTCAAATACTGCTTCTATCACATGCTATCTGTATGTCTCTGGGTAAGTAATTTCACTTCGCTGAGACTCTGTTCTCTTTTCTCAGTTCTCTGATTCTCTCATCTATGAAAAGAGGGGACTGGACTAGATGGCCTCTAAGCTTCCTTCCAGCTTTGATTCTGTGATCCTGTGACCTCCTGAGTCCTTACAAGGAGTCAATAACCCTCTCCTTGGGATCTCACTAGGTTCTTCTACTTTCCTCTGTTCCCAACTACCTCTCTTCCTTCATTTTTTCATTCCTTTGTTCCTTTTGTTGTTCCTTCCTTCCTTCCTTCCTCCCTCCCTTCCTTCATCCCTTCCTGTGTTTCTTCATTTCTTCCTTTGTTTCTCCATCCCCTCCTCTCTCTCTTCCTTCATTCCTTCATTCCTTTGTTCCTTCATTTTCCCTGTTTTTCTTCCTCTCTCCTTTTTTTCTGCCCTCCTTGACTTCCTCCCTCTCTTCCTTCCTTCAACCCCCTGCATTCCTTCATTCATTCCTCTGTCCTTTCCTCCCTATCTTACTCCCTCCCTATCTTCATTCCTCTGTTCCTTCTCTCCTCCATTTGTTCATTCATTCCTTTGTTCTTTTCTTCCTTCCTTTCCATCTTCAATAGTTACTAGTCTCCCTGCCCCCATATCAACTGCACTAATCCGATAATAGGGTCCTGCCAATACCATTCATTTCTCCTCTATCTCTCTACCCCAAGAAGGCAAATCTTGGAAGGTTAGACCTAGAAGATCAAATACTCCTTTATATACCCAGAATCAGAGCTTTAGAGCTAGAAGGGGTCTCAGGGACCTCTTGCTCATATGGGCCAGCTGCTGAATTTCTCCCCAACCCTCACATTTTGTGATGATGATCCCTTAAGTCAGCCTCCACATAGGTCCAACTCCAACATCCAAAAAGAAATCCCTTCTATGACCCATGGCTGGTGATTCTCTCAGTCCCTGATAGAAGTCTCCAGTGATGGGGAGCTCACTACTTCCAGAGGAAGCCAGTTTCTCTTTGAGATATCCCTTATTTGGGAGACTTTCCCCCCTCACTGCTCTTAGTTCTGTCCCGCTGGGGCCAAGCAGAACAAGAGTAATCCCCACCTGATGTCAGTTCTTCAAATTTCCTCACCCTTTTCCTTCCCTTTCCCCTCAGCTAATCTGCTCTAAGGAAAGTCACTGAGAAGTAGCATGGAGCAATGGAAAGAGGGCTGATGCTATGGTCCCATGACCTGGGTTCAAATCTTTGCTCTGCTACTTTCTATTGTGTGACTTTGGGCAAGTCCTTGTCTGTGAAATGAGGAGGATAAAGAGCCTCTGAGGTCCCTTCCAGCTTTATGATGCTGTGACCTCTGGGTTTCAGTTTCTTCTCCTGCAAAAGG
The DNA here is from genome assembly GCF_027887165.1 of Monodelphis domestica. Classification (NCBI taxonomy): domain Eukaryota; kingdom Metazoa; phylum Chordata; class Mammalia; order Didelphimorphia; family Didelphidae; genus Monodelphis; species Monodelphis domestica. The sequence goes on along the minus strand of NC_077229.1, from coordinate 18,230,930 downwards.
AGATGGTAGCACTCCAGAGTCTCTGAAGTCTCCTTCAGCTCTTAATCTGTGATCCTCTAAACTCATTTACACTGAGTTGTGAATGCCTACTAGCATGATCAAGGGAGACAAAGTCTGAAGTCGATGAATGGGCTCCTTACTGGTAGCTGCATGGCAGGAGTGAAGGGGTTGCCTGGAGCTATGGGGACACCTGACCAAGACAGGTGAGCTCAGTCCTGGACCGAGTCCAAGGCTCTCTCAGCACTGAAGGCCAACCTTGACTCATGCTCAAGGAAATGGAAGGAGTGGTTCCTTCTGGGGAAACCCCAAAGCCTCCAGAGCTAACTTACCTGAAATTCCACATCCAACTTCCTGGACAAGTCTCTTGGGAGGTTTTCCTTCCTTCTTAAAAAATAATTGCAATAATAAGTTTCACTGAGGACTTTTGTTTTTAACGTCACAGCCATTTCTGGAAATCCCACTGCTCCTTGCCCCAAAGTGAGTCCTCTCTAGTAACAGAGAGACTTAAACAAAGTTACCCATCTCTGTGACTTCATCTGTCAGGGTAGGCAAAATTTGACTCATCGTTCCTCATCTCTAATAATAAAAACAATAATAGCTAGCATTTATATTTTATTTATTATATAATATATTATATTTATTATATTTTAAGGCTTATATATTTATTTTTCCATATTTATGTATTTATATATAACTATTATATTTTAAGTTTTATAAAACCCTTTACAAATATGTCATTTAGTTCATATGAAAACTCTGGGTGATAGGTGCTTTTATTTCACCATTTTACTAATAGGGAAGTCGAGGCAGATAGAGGTGAAATGACTTGGTCAGAGTTACACAGCTAGTTAAAGTTTGAGGCTAGATTTGAATCCAAGTCTTCCTGACCTCAGGCCCAGCCTGAGATGCATTAGGGCAACACCTTGAAGAAATTTAGAAAGTGCTTCCTCATTTCTTCTCCAGGGACCATAAATGGCCATTGCAATTACTTAGCTGCTGGTTTCACCTCAATGTTCCTTTGATTTGATTTATTGGAGCTAACCTGTATGTAAATTGACCTCTTGATTCTATTGAATCGACAATATATCAGCTCTTAGATGTTGGCATGTTTCTAGGAATTCCTCCCATTTTTTGTTTCTTATGTTTCTAGAATATTCCATTACATTTTAAAAAACCCTCCCCTTGTCTTAGAATGGATACTAAGTATTGGTTCAATGGCAGAACAGGAGTAGGCAATAGGGGTTAAATGACTTTCCCAAGGTCACAAAATTAGATGTATCTGAGGCTAGATTTGAATCCAGGACCTCTTCTCTCCAGGCCTAGCACTCTATCCATTGAGGTACCCAGCTGCCCATATTTCATTCCATTTTAACACCACAATTTGTTTAGTCCTGTGCCAACTGATGGGGAACCTGCTTGGCTTCTATTTTTTGTTCCTATAAGAAAGTGCTTCTCCCTGAATGTTTTGATGTCAATGTGACTTTTCTCTCTATCTTTTTTTGCCTCTTTGGGGATTTCTAGGTCAAAAGGTATGGATGTGACTTTGTAACCTAATTCCAGATTACGGAAATGATGTTCAAAATGTTGGCACCAAATACGAGCTCCAATCAAACAAGCCAATAAGAAGTTGTTGCCTCCTGTGTGCCAGGCACCGAAGAAAGGCACCACTTGTGGTTCCTGCTCCCAGTCCACTGGGGGAGATGACAGGGAAGTAGCTATGTAGAAAGAGGCTATGGATACAGATCCAGAAAGAATGGATAAACTGGTGCTAATGAAGGCACTTGATTGAAGCAGGACTAGGAAAGGTCACCTGAATTTTAGCTATGATTTGAAGGAAGCAAGGGAGGCAGAGATGAGGAGAAAGAGCATTCCAGGCAAGGAGGGCAGTCAGAGAAAATGCTGAAAGGGGCAGCTAGGTGGCACAGTGGATAGAACTCCAGGACTAGAGGCTCTGAGTTCAAATCTGACATCAGCTGTTTCCTAGCTATGTGACTTTGGGCAAGTCACTTAACCTTCCTTGCCTAGCCCTTATTACTCTTCTGTCTTAGAGCTGATACTAAGAAGAAAAGGGTTTTAAAAAAGGAAGAAAGAAAATTCTGGGCAGCAGGAATTGGGAGATGGAGTTTTATTTTTAGGGATAGTAAAGAGACTTAAGCCACCACATCAGAGACTATAGGGAGGGGAGGGTCAGCTGTCAAAAGCATGGGGAGGGATGCAGGTCAGGGAGGGCTTTCCAAGTGGAGAATTTTACATCTGATCTTGGACACACGGGAGTGGACTGACTAGGAGGGGCAGAGTTAGGCTTTAAGGAAAGTACTTGGAAAGTTGAGTAGAGAATGGGCTGGAGTGGGGACAGAGCCACCAGCAGACCATTACAATAGCCTTGGAAAGAGTTGATGAGAGCAGGGTGGGTGTAGGATCGGGGAAGAGATCTTAAGAAGGTAAAACTGATAGAACTTGGCAACAGATTGGGAGGTGAGAGAGGGAGGAGTTGAGGATCACATCTGCATTTTGAACTTGGTTGACTATGATGATGGTGATGTCCTCAATAGTCATAGGAAAGGGGGAAGGTGGGTGGTTCAGTGGGTAGAGAGCCAGACCTGGAGATTGGGGAGTCCTGGATTCAAATCTGGCCTCAGACACTTTCCAGCTGTGTGACCCTGGGCAAGTCACTTAACCTCCATTGCCTAGTCCTTACCACTCTTCTGCCTTGGAACCAATACCTAATATTGATTCTAAGACAGAAGGGAAGGGCTCAAAATTTAGTAATAAGAAAGTTTGGAAGGGGGGGGAGGGTTTTGAGGGAAGGATAATGAGTTCTCTTGGACACATTGAACCGAAGACGTCTCCTGGACATCTGATTTAAGTTGTCTAATAGACAAGAGATGTGAGACTGGAGGTCAACAGAGCTGGACAAATCCATCTGAGAATCATCAGCATTGAGGTGATGATTGGATCCACTGGAGCTGAGAAGATCATCAAATGCAACAGTATAAACTGGAGAGAGAAGAGGGCTCAAGATCAAGCCCGAGGTATTATTGGCCCCAATGAACAGGTACAACCCAGATGAAGATCCAACAAAGGATACTGGGAAGTGGCATCAGCCAAGGAGGACAAGAACCAACTCCATTTGAACAACAGGGATTCCCTTCCTTTTTAATTTGTTCCCCCAGGACAGCAGGGCTGGAAAGAGTGGCCAGGAAGGCCATGTCATTGTGGGGAGCTGGCAGAAGATGATGGAAGTTGGCAGAAAAAGGAAAATGTGCTGCCTATGGCGTCAGCATTCCAGAGAACACAAGAGCTTTCAAGTGGAAGATTGAGGGGAGGAGGGTTGAATTGAAGAGGGTGAGAATAAGAGGTTTGACAGTGGGGAGAACGATGGACTGGGGGTTCCGAATCAATGGGATAGGGAGGATGTGGCAGGTGGGAGTTTGTTAATCATTGAGGAAAGAGTTCAGGAGGGTTATTAACATCCCTAAGGGTTCGGCCACAGGTTGGTATCTTTCTGGGCATTAAAGAGCTGAGACAAGGGAACTGGAATATGATTTCTCTACTTTTCCTGCAGGCCAGCCAGAGGGGGCAGGAGGGAATGGTGTCTCTCTGGACCCTGAAGGCAGGCAGAGTCCCCTTCAAGCTAGAAGAGTCCTATTTTAGAACCTGCAAAGTGAAGGAAAATACCAACAATATATTAATGTGCCAATAAAATTTGGGTAGTTCAGCTTCTTGGGGAGGGTCTGTCCTTGTGATTTCATGAGTTTAATGAATGAGCTTTCTCCAGTTTGGTTACTCAGAGGTTGACAGAGTTACCTTGGGGCATTAATTAATTAATTAATTAATTAAGAAATTAAGTGACTTGCTTAGGTCACCCAGCCAGTAAATGTCAAGCGGAGTCATCTAGCTGCTGGTCCAGTGGTTCTCGGAGGGTGTCTGAGGACCCCTGGGGGCCATGTCATGTGTCTCCAAAAATGTTCTTCCCTTTTCCAGCTACAGATCTGTGTGGGGCCAGATTTCCTTTGTAGGCTCCAATCAAAGCAACATCATCACAACCAACTGACATAGACAGGAGAATGCGGCCATTCTTCAGAGAAGCCAGACATTGAGGAGATTCTCCGAAACATTCTTTGTGCCCAATATTTTGGTTTGGGAAAACGTACTTATTCTTTGCTAAAGATGATCAACATTAACATATGATGGGCTTTTTATTATTTTAGAATGAAGGAATAAATCTTTTCAATTTTTATCAGGTGTCATTTTTAATATTTGATAGGCATAAACCACGTAAACAAAAGATTTTGGGGTTCTCCGTAGTTCTGAAGAATGTAACAGGTGCTGAGACTGAACTGTTTGAGGAGTGTTGGTCTAGGCCCTTCAAGGGAAAGCTCTAGAACTGCTTGGTGGGGATATGGCACAGGTGATTCCTGCTTAAGGTTAGACTGGATTAGATAACTGTTGTGAACCCTGCTCTGTGTGTGTGTGTGTGTGTGTGTGTGTGTGTGTGTGTGTGTGTGTGCTCCTGAGCCCCTTGTTGGTACCATAGATTAGTGTGGTAGGTCTGGAGTCAGGAAGACCTGAGTTCAAATCTGATCTCAGACACTTCCTAGCTGGGTGACCTTTGGCAAATCACTTAACCTTTGTTTGCCTATGTTTCCTCATCTGTAAAATGGAGATAAGAATAGAACCTACCTTCCAGGGTTGTTATGAGAATCAAATGGGATGCTATTTGTAAAAACACTTAGCAGAGTGTCTAGCACCCAAGGGTGCTTTATAAATGCCAATTCCCTTCCTTTCCCTTGCACTGTGACTTCTGAACTCATGAACACTATTAAAATGGTTCTTTGGAACATGTCTAACTCAGATTGAATCGTTTGTCAGCTCTAGGATGAGGGAGGGAGACAATTTGGATCATATAACTTCAGAAAATTTATGTAGAAATTTGTTATTACATGTAATTGGTAAAAAAACAAATTGAAATGGTTCTTTTGAAAGATCAGTACCAATCTTTGTTTTTTTAAAATGGATTGTTATATAGCTATTTCTCCAACTTACACTTTTCTTTGAGGTAGCTTTCCAGAGAGGGGATGTTGCCTCAAGATTGTGGTTGGTCATTTCTCCTGCTGTAGCTTCCAAGCCCCCACCACCGTGTTTCCCATAAACAATCAGCCAGTAGTCTGAATTAGCTAGTAGCAAAGTCATTTACTCAGCTGGTATAATTAAACCAGTAGTTACGGAAACATACCCCTCCTCCCACATAAGCTGGGGTGAACTTTCCCACAAACATATTCATGGGGAGTCAAGCCAGAAATGATTGAAGGCATAGAATCCACAAGTGAAAAAAGAAACAGAAAAGGAAAAACCAAAATGGCAAACTAAATGGAAGATCAGTTTGTGGCAGAGAAAGATTGTGGCTGGCCATTGGGTGCTGAAAGAATCTCTAAAAAGACGTCTTGGATGGAAGACAGAGGTTATAGTCAGACCGAGGGAAATTACCCCCAAAGGTCTATTCTTTCTTCAACTTCCCTTCTTGGTGCCTATTCAATAAAAGAACCTATTTATCTATATCTTAGTTTTATCTATCTATGTCTGTCTATAAATTTGTCTCTCCCTCTCCTTCCTTCTTTTACAAACTGCATATTTCTTGCACCCTCATTTTTTTCCCTTATAAAACATAAGGAAGCCAAGGGTTGACTAGATCCTCTAGGATGACATTCAAACACCTTCACTTATCTGGCCCCCTCTTGCCTTCCAGTCCACTACTTCACTCTCCTATAATGACAAGGGCTTCCCTGGTGTTCTGTACATAGGACGAGCCATTTCCTGACTCTGTCATTGGGTTGTTTGTCCCCTAGGTCTGGAATGATCTCCTTTATCTTCTCTGCCTCTTAGAACACCTGGCTTCAGTTCAAAGCAGAAAGACCTTCCCAATCTCCTCCTCAGCCCCTCTGCTGGTGTCTTCCTCTCAAATATGCTGCCCATCTTCTCTCTCTGTCTCTTGACTGTGCCTGTTAGACCGTTTGTTCCCTGAGGCCAGTGACTGTGTATCTGGCCCATAGTGAAATCGATTGACTAAGGTCTTCCCGGCTGGGACTTTCTTCGAGTCTATGGTCAGCTGGGGCAGCAGGGATGAGCATGGGAAGCAGGCGGACTGATGCCATTCATGAGAGCTGGTAGAAACACCTCCTAGTCCCCTGGGGAATTGCCCAGTGGTCTGGGATAGAGGATGTGGGATGCAAGGCCCTGGGTTTAGGGGAATTAATTACCTTACTCACCATCCCCTAGGGATAACTCTGTGGCTGTCACACCTTGGGAGTGTCATTTCATTCCTGGAGTTTCATTTACCCAATCTGTTACTGGGGACTGTAATAGTATCCAAGCTCCTAGACAGGAAAGGATCCCAGAAGCCCTCAAGTCTAACTTCTTTGTTTTATAGTTGGGGAAACTGAGGTCCAAAGAAGCTAAATACTTGTCCTCTTCCCCTCATAGTTTTGCTGGGAAGCTCAAACAAGATAATGGATTGTGGATACTATTTGACAAAAACTGCTGGGAAAATTGGAAAACAGTATAGGAGAGATTAGGTTTAGATCAACATCTCACACCCTACACCAAGATAAACTCAGAATGGGTGAATGACTTGAATATAAAGAAGGAAACTATAAGTAAATTAAGTGAGCACAGAATAGTATACCTGTCAGATCTTTGGGAAAGGAAAGATTTTAAGACCAAGCAAGAGTTAGAAAAAATTATAAAATGTAAAAGAAATAATTTTGATTACATTAAATTAAAAAGGTTTTGTACAAACAAAACCAATGCAACCAAAATTAGAAGGGAAGCAACAAATTGGGGAAAATGTTTATAACAAAAACCTCTGACAAATATAATTACTCAAATTTATAAAGAGCTAAATAAATTGTACCAAAAAATGAAGACATTCCCCAATTGATAAATGGGCAAGGGACATGAAAAGGCAGTTTTCAGATAAAGAAATCAAAACTGTTAATAAGCACATGAAAAAGTGTTCTAGATCTCTTATAATCAGAGAGATGCAAATTAAAACTCTGAGGTACCACCTCACACCTAGAAGATTGGCTAATATGACAGCAAAGGAAAGTAATAAATGTTGGAGGGGATGTGGCAAAATTGGGACATTGATGCATTGCTGGTGGAGTTGTGAATTGATCCAATCATTCTGGAAGGCAATTTGGAACTATGCCCAAAGGGTGATAAAAGACTGTCTGCCCTTTGATCCAGCCATAACACTTCTGGGTTTGTATCCCAAAGAGATAATAAGAAAAAATACTTGTACAAAAATATTTATAACTGCTCTTTGTGGTGGTAAAAAATTGGAAAATAAGGAGATGCCCTTCAATTGGGGAATGGCTGGACAAATTGTGGTATTTGTTGGTGATGGAATACTATTGCACCCAAAGGAATAATGAACTGGAGGGATTCCATGTGAACTGGAACAACCTCCAGGAATTGATGCAGAGTGAAAGGAGCAGAACCAGGAGAACATTGTACAGAGACTGACTGTGGCACAATTGAATGTAATGGGCTTCTCTACTAGCAGCAATTCAATGATCCAGGACAATCCTGAGGGACTTATGAGAAAGATGCTAATCACATCCAAAGAAAGAAGTGTGGGAGTGGAAACACAGAAGAAAAACAACTGCTTGATCACATGGGTCGATGGGGATAGGACTGGGGATGTAGACTCCAAACGATCAGCCTAGTGCAAATATCAATAATATGGAAATAGGTCTTGATCAATGATACATGTAAAACCCAGTGGAACTGTGTGTCAGCTATGGGAGGGGTGTGAGGAAAGGGGAGAAAAAAAACATGATTCTTGTTACCATGGAAAAATATTCAAAATTAACTAATTAAATAAAAATAAAAATCAACATTTATTAAGCACCTAAAAAAAGATAATTGATTGTGGAATTGCAAGTTTTAAGGGACCTTAGAGGCCATTTAATTCCATCCAATCATTTGACATATTGGGAAACTGAGGCCCAGAGAGGTTAGGTTAAGTATCACAGTCAATATCATATCATGTCACACTATATCTCCTGTGTGGGGATGTTTTCAAAAGACTAGAACTGCCTCATTGAGATGACAAGCTGGCATTGTTTAACTTCATTATTATAGTTTTTATTAGTAACAATGATAAATAGCACTATTGATTTAATAGCCATTAGAGATAGAATGGCCCAGGTCTTCCTTGCCCCAGGTTCAATGCTAGATGACTGGACTTGATATCGGGAAGATTCCATTTTGAATTTTGACTCGGAAACTTATTAGCTGTGTGACTTTGGGCAAACTGACTCACCTCTCTAAGACCTGGACAACTCCCTAAGATTTTTCTCCTGAGTTATGCTGAAGACATCACAGCTTCTTTACATATTCAGGGATTTCTAGTACCCTTGGCAGGACTTCATGATGAAAAGAGCTGAAAGAGCTGTGGTTTCTAGGTTGTCTTTCTCAATGTGAAACACAGGGATGGACCTGAAGGGTGTTGGCCCAAACACTGGAACTTTGTGAGCTCAGAGTAGAGTCAGAGAGTCTGGGCATGATGGGGCCTGCTGGGCTTGCTCTCTAATCTCTGGCTCCCTGTAGGCTGCAAGGAATCAGACTCTTCCTAAATCAGAGCTATCCTGGAACAAAATCAAGAAGGAATTAAGAGTTTTCTTTGGAATTTTCTCTCTGGAATTTGGTGCCTCTGAAAACCCACCTCTCCTTCCTTCTTCCAGGAAACATTTCTTTTATTCATTCACTCATTCATTCATTAATTCATCCATCTATCCATCCATCCATCCAACAAATATTTGGAGCAGTTTAAGAAGTCAGTATGGAAAGAGCATTAGGAGGCAGCTAGGTGGCTCAATGGACAGAGAGTCAGATAGAAGATGCTGGGATCAAATCTGACCCCTGATACTTCCTAGCTGTGTGACCTTGGGCAAGTCACTGAACTCCCATTGCCTAGCTCTTACTGTTCTTCTGCCTTAGAACCAATACCTAGTATTGATTCTAAGACTGAAGGTAAGGGGTTAAAATTTTTTTCTAAAAAGACAGATCATTAGACCTCTTTGGAGAACTCAAGTTCAAATCCTGACTTTTACAGTTAGTCATTCAGTCAACAAGCATTTCTTAAGCACCAACTATGTGTCAGACTCTGGGCTACTTGCTGAGGATTCAAAGGAAGGGGAAAACATGGTTTCTGCTTTTGTATAAAACTAGAGTAGTGGTGGGGAGGAATGTCAGGTCAAGGAATGTTTAACCTAGAGAAGATAGGAGGAGGCTGGACATGGGAAATTTAATAGCTGCTTTCAAGGACCCAAAGAGAGATTAGAATTGTTTGTCTTGGGTCTAGGACCCAGAGCCAGGAGCAGTAGGCATGGGGTGTGTGTGAGGATTTCAGGGAAGTAGATTGATGTCAGAAAACACATTCTAGCAATTTGATCTGTTTAAAGGGGAAATGGGATGCTCTGGGAGGTAGTGAACTTCCCGTCTCTAAAGGGATTCCAGAATGCTGAATAGGAACTGTCTGAGCTGTTCTTTGGGGGTTCTCTAGGCACAACCTCAGATTCAGCACAGTTCCCTGAACCCTCCCACCTCATTTTTACCAGCTGTGAAATGGACCTCAGAATCCACCTCAACCTGGCCTCCCCCAACCTGCCTCTCCTCAATTGATTTCTAAAAGGGATGAGAAGCAATACCATAAGAGGCTTAGAGCTATTTGTGACAGGGAAAGGCGTGAGCCTGGTTCTCACCCCTGCATGGTTCTGACCTAAAGCTGAGCTCTGCCTCCTTTGCTGATACTAAAAGCATGAAGATCCCCACTTGGTTCTGGGGAGCTGCTTGACTGACTCAATTGTAGTGGAGACATCCTAAATGCCAGTCCTTGAATGGAACTGAGGGGAGAAGAGGGGAACACTTCCTCCTTCCCCATGCACCATTGTTGGTGTTCACTTGTATCTGACTCTTGGTGACCCATTTGGAGTTTTCTTGGTAGAGAGAGTAGAGAGGCTGGCCATTTCCTTTTTCCAGCCCATTTGACAAATGAGAAAACTGAGGCACATTGAGGTTGAGTGTCTTGCCCAGGGGCACACAGTAATTAACTGCAGTCATATTGGAACTTAGGTCTTCTGACTCCTGAGGCCACTGAGCCACCTAGCTGCCCACACCCTATAGAGGGTAGTGGAAAATCAGTGGAGTCATAGACGTTGGCCTCCTAGTGGGGATATAGCCATTGAGCAATCAGTGATAAAGCAGATAGAGCCTGGAAATTCCTTGGTTTCTCTGGTCAGGACCTGGGATTTGGGGAGTACTCTTTGCAAATCAACTGACTGGCTCAGTATTAGTGCTGGGTTCCCCATGGACAGCCACCAGCAGCTGCCATGCCCTGGCTTCTCCAGGAGACCTTTCTTGCCCTCTGCTCATTCCTTCTCCATCCCACAGGTATCCTGCCTTATCCCTGGCCCATCCCAGACTCCTTTCTCCCTTTGCTCTTGCCTTATGGGGCCTTTCCCATTGCCTCTGCCCAGTAGCAGCCTTTCTGTCCAGGAGGCTCCAGGTCAAGCCTGGTCCCTTCTCTGATGCCTTCCTGGGTATATGGTACTGTGCCAAATCGATAGCAGATGCTTGCTGCTTAATGGATTGATGTGCATCTCCATCTTGTCATTTGCAGGATTTATCCACTGATGCTATGGATTCTGAGCTCAACGAATGCTGGTTTCCTTCCTTTTATCCACCCTCCCTCCTTCTTGAGTTCTCTGCAGCCTTTGATGCTATCATCCTCTTGTCTGTGATACCCTCTTCTCTCTAAGTTTTGGGGACCCCACTTTCTCCTGGCTTTCCTCCCACATATCTGGATAGTTCTGCTCAGTCTCTTTTGCTGACTCTTCATTCAGGTCATGACTACTAATCGTTAGTGCACCCCAAAGTTTGAGCCTTGTCCCTCTATACTATCTCCCTTTGAGATCTCATCAGCTCCCACCCATTCAATTATTATCTCTCTGCAGATGAGTCTCAGATCTACAGATCCAGCCCTAACCTTTCTCCTAGGCTACAGATGCACATCCGGAATTAGCTGTCTTGTAGGCATCTCAAACTCGCATGTCCACAACTCTGTTGCTTTCTAGGATGTCCCTATCTCTCCAGTCCTATAGGTTCCTAGAGGTTATCCTGGATTTCTCACTCTCTCATCCCAGCTCCCATCAAATACACACTTTCCTCTCCTCCGATACTGCCCCTCCCATGGTGCAGGCATCACCACCTCATACCTGGACTATTCCAACTGTTGGTGGGTCTGCCTGCCTCAAGTCTCTCTCCACTTTAATCTTGTATTCAGCTGCCAAAGTGATTAAAATGTTTTTTTTTTGTTCCCATGATTCATTTTCTTTCCCTCACTTCTTCCCTCTCCCACTCCCAGAGCCAACAAGCAATTCCACTGGCTTGTACAAATGTTATCACTTGGGACCCATTTCCATATTATTCATTTTTGCTATAGAGCAAGTCCAAAGTGATTTTCTTCAAAGTGCAGGCCCATTCATGATACTCTCCTACTCTATAAACTCTAGTGACTCCCTATTACTCCCAGGATCAAATCCCAAATCCTCTGACATTCAAAGAGTTTCATAATCTGGTTCCTTCCTACCTTTCCACAGTTCTTATCCCTTACTCCCCAATACAACCTCTATAATTTAGCCACATTGTTCTACTTGCTGTTCTTTTAAAAATATTTAATTCATTAATTTAGAGTATTTTCCCAGGATTACAAAAATCATGTTCTTTCCCTCCCCTCCTCCCACCCCTCTCTGGTAGCCACTGGGTTTTACATGTGTCATTGGTCAAGACCCATTTCCATATTATTGATATTTGCACTGGGGTGATCATTTAGGGTTTATAACCCCAATTGCTGTTCATTTTTGGTGACATACCATTCCTTGAACTCATGACTACTTTGTCTCCAGAGCCTGGCATCCTTGCCCTCTTCATCTCACCCCTCTGCCCCTCCAGATCTCTCCCTCCCCACCCCAGGACCTTCTCTCTGAAGCAATCCCCCTACCCCCATCTATGCATTTAGTTCTTCACATATGTCTCACCCACTGGACGATGAGCTTCAGGAAAGCCGGGATGGTCCTTTGCCTTTCTTGATCTCTCCGGTGGGTACTTAATCAACAATAGTTGGCCAGCTGGTTGGCTAAATCTGGTTCTCAGTTAAGAGATGGCATTCAGAGGGGGCCAATGTCCTGGTTAAACTCTCCCAACATTTCTTCTAAGCAGCTTTAAAGTGATGCCTCAAATGAAATTTTGGAGCAGCAGAGCCAATGCGAGGTCAGAGGGAGACCCTTTTTTTGAACCTACGATGACTTAGGAGGTCAGCAGGAAAGCTTTGTGACACCAGGGTAGAAGCCAGCCCAGAGAACATCCAGAGGCAATACCAGGAGTATCTCTTAGTGGAGGCTACGCTAGAAACAGCAGCAAGCACAGAGAGAGTAAGGGGGCAGAAAGAGATTGTGGGGGCCTTCTGTTGGCACGGGGTAGAGCTGGTACTGCCTGGCAGCTCTATTACCCATGCCTAGTTCTGCATTGCATGTTCCAGGGCAGAGAGAAGTGCTTGTGATTGGTCACAAGGGAACAGAGGGTCAGAGGAGAGCTAGTATTGGGGCTACAGGGGATGGGGGTCTCTTGCTGGGTAAAGATCAGAGCACCAACTAGGAGGTCAGATAAACAGGGACATATTTTGCTAAAAGGGATCATAGACAATGAGGTAACATAGAAAAAAATTTCATAGTATTTGGGAAAATTTTATTTTCAAATTCTCTCATTCCCTCCTTCTCGGTCCCCTTCATTGAGGGGGCAAATAATTTGCCATGGATTATACATGTGCAGTCATGCAAAACATATTTCTATACTAGCCATGTGGCAAAACAAACCCCCAGGTGAAAACTTTGAAAATGAAAGTGACATAAAAATTAAGAGGGGGCATCTGGGTAGCTCAGTGGATGGAGAGCCAGGCCTAGAGACAGGAGGTTCTGGGTTCAAATCTGACCTCAAACACTTCCCAGCTTTGTGACCCTGGGCAAGTCACTTGACCCCCATTACCTAATCCTTATCACTCTTCTGCCTTGGAGCCAATACATGGTATTGATTCCAAGATGGAAGGTGAGGGTTTAAGAAAAAAAAGAAGTAATAGAAATAGATAGAAAGAACCAATGAAGGTTGGTTAGTGTCTCTGAAGTTGCAAGAAATGGATGATTTCAGGGGTTTAGGAGAAATCTGTTTAGCTGCTAATGATCCTCCAAGGGAGTGAGCAGAGAAGCCTGAGTTCCCAGGTGTATTCTTCAGCTTGTGCCCCACAGGAGAGGGAACTGGTGACCCTCTCTTCCCAGAGCTATCTGGGGGTGATCCCGGCTGAATTAAGAGGTGGGGTTCATAGAGCCCTTTGCCCCATGGAGTGCACCAGGCTCCTGCATGCAATCAGTCCTTTGCCCTGTAGAAAGACAGTATTTTCTCAATGAGTAAAGGAGGAGGAGGAGCAAGTCAGATAGCAGATTGATAGGAGATCCCAAAGGTAGGGTCCTGAGATCTTGGTTCCCGAGCTCAGAGCTCCAATCCCATCTCATTTTCTAGGTGAGGGACCTGAGACCCAGGAAGATAAAATGGCTTAATTGGAGGACACCCAGATTATAAATGAGAGAGGTGGGCTTAATAGGGGCTTAATAGATTCCTGTTGGTGTCATTATCTCTTGGGGGTTATTGGGAAGGTTAATTAAGATGACTGCCCTCTGAAAACCTTGGAATCCACCTACATTTTAGAGATTATTACTAATTCATTGTAACACCACCCAAGACATTCCATTCAATGAATGGGTTCCTGGCAGTGCGAGTGGAAGGGACCTTAGTACCTTCTAAGTCATTTTACAGATGAGGAAACTGAGGCCCAGGGACATTAAACTACTACTGGCCTATGGCCGGAGCTTTGATTTGAATTCAGCACTTTTGACTCCCAAACCAGTCTCTTTCAATTTAATTTAAACTGATCCTGTCTGTGGCAGGTGTGAACATCTGCTGGAAGGTCTTGGGATTCCCAGCTTAGATCCTACCCAGGCTAACCTTACATTTTCCAGATGAAGAGCCTGAAACTCAGAGAACTGAGGTGAATTGCCCAAGGTAATATGGGAGGAAAGGGGCTGGGTTGGAATTTGAACGTTGTCCAAATATAGCATTCCTTCCACTGATCTCAACAAACTTCTGGCTGCCAAATTGATAAACCTGGAACTTACCTGAAAGCCAATGAGAATTGCTTTCTGTATTATCTGTTGTTTGGGGCTTATCTGGGTCTGGCTCTCCCTCCCTCAGGTGGCTGAACTTTGGATCTCAGCCTTATGCTACCCCTATGAGTAACAAACTATAGTAATGGTTAGCACTTTACATCTCATTTGATCCTCATAACAACTGTGGGCACTTATTGTTATCTTCAATTTACAGATAAGGAAACTGAGGCTGAGAGAGGCCAATTGACTTGTCCAGGGTCACATAACAGAGAGCATCCGAAACTAGATTTGGGCTTATGACTTCCAGATGTGCAGTCTATCCCATCCTGCCACATACATTCATGTGTGTGTGTGTATTTGAGGTTGGGGCTCAGTATAGTAGGGTGGCATCTGTGTGTCCATCAGAGGTGACCCTGGGCTGCTTGCAGAGTTAGCCACAAGGGCACCTACTTGTGTGTAATTAGAATTTTGTAGCCCCGGATTTCATTTCCCAGAATCCTACCCTCATCCTCACGTTCTGTCCTTACCTTTTATAGCTAAAGTTTCTGTAACTCCACCCTCTCTCTCTCTTCTCCTGCTTTCACAGTCCAGGAAACTACTCTTTACTCAGGCTATTCTTTTCCTCTATTTCAAGTGATTATTAATAAATGCTATAAAATATAATACTTGGAGTTATTGGATATTAATTTTAATCTTACAGTTGGCACAATGACCAGAGCACCAGGCTTGGAGTGGGGGGGGGGGGGGAACTGGATTCAAGTGTGATTTCAAACACTTCCTAGCTGTGTGACCCTGGGCAAGTCACTTAATCCTCATTGTCTTGCTCTTACTGCTCGTCTGCCTTGGAACAGTTACTTAGTATTGATTCTAAGATTTATTATTATTATTATTATTATTAGATTCTAAGGTAAGAGTTGAAAAGACCCTAAATGACAAGTTACTCTGAGTTTAATGAGGGTCTTCAATGGGTATGTATTTATTAAGCACCTACTATGTGTCTGCCACCTTGCTGGGGATGCAGAATCAATAAGCATTTATTAGGCACCTGTTATGGACTATGTAAACAGTTAAGAGATATCTGAATCAAATAAAAAATGTGCCAGGCACTGTGCTGTTTAGCCCTTGCCTTCAGGCATCTTCTATTCCCTAGAAATATCAGTTACATGGTTATTGGAAGAGGGCGCGGCAAACTGGTCTCTAAGGGGTGGATTCTGGCTTCTCTCCCATCCTGCCGGTGGGAGCTGTCCAGTCCTGGAGACCATCTCAGAGAAGCTCTCCAAGGTCCGCCCTTGCTGGGGATGCTGAGGAGGGGACGCTTGGCCAGGTAGGGAGGGCTTGGGCTAGATGCCCCTGAGGTCCCTTTGAGCCCAATGTTTGGGTCTCTGGGAAGCCTTCCCAGGTTGCTGCAGTCCCTGAGATTCATGCCCGTGTCTTCCTGCATTTCTCTTCTTTGGCTTCTCTTTTATGACTGCAAGCCCGTTTTCAAGAGGAGAACCCTTGGGTTTTGAGTGAGGAAGTGACTTGTACAGGTTCACAAAGCGGGAAAGTGGCAGAACAGGACTACCCTCTTGGGTCCTCAGCCTCCTGGGCTCTTTCTCCCACCTTACGTGGCTCAGGTCTGGAAGTTTCTCTCCTGTGGCCCCATCTGCTCTTCCTGTCAAACCTGCTGGTCCCCAAAGATCCGAAAGTCATTCAAGCTGAGGCAGGTTCCTGTGACTGGGAGCAGCTTTGGGTGCGACTTGTTTCAGGGCTCCAAGTTTCTAACAAAAGGACTAAAGCTCTAAGTGTGAATTTTTAGGCATCAACAAATAGATCAAATATTTTCGATGGGATAGACAGATGGTGGTGGAAGTTGCCTTTACCCAAACCCCTGAAATCAGAGGATTTAGGAGGGCCAGCTGGTCTAATTCTCTCACTTACAGAGGAAGAAGTCGAGGCCAGAGGGGGCTTTGTCCAAGGATACCTGGGAAGGAATTAGGAGAGTTGGGATGTGAACTTGGGGGCAGTGACTTCCAAGCCCTCCACATCCCAGGCCGCCTCCAGTTCATTCTAGCAGAGTCCTGTTCTGCCCATGGGCAAAGACCTCGTTGTGAGATCAATGCCAAGGCGACCCGGGCTGTCAGGAATCCCTGGTGCCGAGGCCTCCCCTCCTCCACCAGCCTTTGGGCCGCCCTGTCATCCCCTCTGGGACCGGTTCTACTGGTTTCTGGCTGGCAGTAGGATGCCTCCAGTGCCCCTGGGAACCAGGAAGAAAGTGTGGCAACAACGTCAGTCAGGACTATCAGTTAGGTTAGCAATCAGGTACAGGATGGCCTTGTCCTGCATCTTCTGGGCCCTTAACTCGACTCTGACAATGGCCTATTGACAACTCTTTGCACCTGCTTTGTGGGAGGCTCCCCCCCTCCCCAGCTTCCGGGATGCCAGGGAAGGGGCCCAACCTGAGATGGACTCATCGACCAACCAGCGATCAGTCTAAGTTCAGCTCAGAACCAGCCTTCTCATTATCCTCTTTTCCCCTTCAGAGCTCAGCTTTAAATTCCCCTCCCCTTTCCTCTCCTCCTCTTTGCTTTTCTTTCCTATATATTTCCTCCCCTCATAACCCTGATCCCCCCTTCCTTCCTCCTCTCTCTCCCCCCCTTTCCAATTCCTTCCCTTCTTCCCCCTCCCTCCCTACCTAAGCAAGCCATTTTCTGAACATTGGTATCATTCTAGTCACTCTCACTACCTCTGGAGATCACCAGGAGTTAAAGGCTTAATCCTTTGGGGACTCAACCTCCTTAGCTCTGGAGCTCCTGTCTTGGGGTTTGGGCAGGGGTCTGAGCTCAAACTCCCACTTTTCCCTCTCATACTCACTCATTAATCCATTCATTCAAAGGGAGCATGCAACAGAGGAAACACTCCCCGCGTCTGTGTTTCTTCCTCTGTGAAATGGAGGGATAGTACTACATGGCTTCTGAGATACCATTTAGCTGTGATCCAAGAAAATGACAATCCCTCTAGGTCTCAGTTTCCCCATCTGTAAAGCAAAGGGTCTAAACTAGATACACTCTGAGCTACATTCCAGCTCCAAATGGATGTTCATGCAAATCTGGGTTTGTGACCCAGCTCTGACACTTAATGAACTATTGTGGCCTCGTTATGTCACACCTCTTGGAGGCTTGGTGTCCCCATCTGTCAAATGAGGATGATGGTCCTCACATTTATAGAATTGTCTCATGGAAAGCATGCTGAAAATCTTAATGTTAGAGGAATAGGAGCTATTCTCCTTTATTAATGAATTGACCAATAAGAATTTATTAAACACCTACTGAATACTCTGCTAAGTCCTGAGTATCCAAAGACAAAAAAAGAGACCACCCAGACCTTAAAGAGTCTTTGTTCTGAGGCAGAACGTGTGTTTTGTTTAAATATAGACAAAACAAATTTAAGGGTGTATCAGTTGTAGGGGAATGGTCATGGAAGGCTTCAGAGAGAAGGCGATACTGAGCTGAGCTTTGAAGGAAGCTGGGGATTCTAAGAGTGCATTGCTGGCCCCAGCAGGGGCAAAGTGGGGAGGGGACCAGAAAAAACTACACAGGCACAAAGATAGTGACGGGGTGTCAAGTATGGGGAACCAAAAGCAAGAAGGCCAGCTTGGCTGGTCTGAAAAGTATATGAAGAGAGGTCATCGAATTAATAAATCTGGAGGGAGAGTTTGGTGTCAAATGGAAGAGTTTGGTTTTGATCTTGGAGGTACTAGGCAGTTATAGAAGTTTACTGAGCTGAATGGGGATGTGGTCGTGTTTTTGGAAATTCCTTTTTTGTCAGTTCTGCAGCAGATTGACTGGAGATTAGAGGTAGAAGTAATGAGAACTTGAACCAGGTATGTTGTCTGTGTGGATAGAGAGAAGTGATCCTATGTCAGAGATATTATGAAGGTAGAAATGACAAAAACTTGACATCTGATTGGTTATGAGGAATGAAGGAGAATGAAGAGTCCAGGATGGTACTAAGATTGTAAAACTGGATGACAGGAAGGATGGTGGTGCCCTCAGAGAAGTTAGTAGGAAGGGAACAGGATTTGGGAGAAAAGATAATGTGGTTTGCTTTAGATTTTGGACATCTCTTCTAATCACTGAATTTTGGGGTTTAGAAGGTGTCAATGAGAAGATTTTGACCAATCCAGACCAGGCGAGAATCTTTGTTATAAAATATCTAACAAGATTTGCTTGAAGATATCCATTCATTTATGGGGAGCTCTTCCAAGGCAGTCCATTTCTCTTTGGTGAATAAACTAGTAAGTTTTTCTTGACATCAAGTGTAAATTTGCCTCTCTGTAGTGCACCCTTTTTCTCTTGGCTCTGACCTCTCTGCCATGCATAACAAGAATAACTCCTCTTCCACACAACAGGGTTTCAAATCTTTACAGATGGCTATACTATACCCAGTGAATCCTCCCTCCCTCCCTCCCTTCCTTCCTTCCTTCCTTCCTTCCTTCCTTCCTTCCTTCCTTCCTTCCTTCCTTCCTTCCTTCCTTCCTTCCTTCCTTCCTTCCTTCCTTCCTTCCTTCCTTCCTTCCTCCCTTCCTCCCTTCTTCCCTTCCTCCCTTCCTTCCTCCCTCCCTCCCTTCCTTCCTTCCTTCCTTCCTTCCTTCCTTCCTTCCTTCCTTCCTTCCTTCCTTCCTTCCTTCCTTCCTTCCTTCCTTCCTTCCTTCCTTCCTTCCTTCCTTCCTTCCTTCCTTCCTTCCTTCCTTCCTTCCTTCCTTCCTTCCTTCCTTCCCTTTTATGAAGACTGAAAGAGCAAGAAAAGTGATAACATTACTACATGTTATAATGATTCATCCCCTGTAAGAAAGAATTAAAAAAAAAAGAAAGCCAATCATTACAACCAATCCATAAGCTAAGTTTGAAGGTATTCTGTATCCATAGATTCCTGCTTCTGCAGAGAAGGAATGGAGATGATTGTTTTCTCTCTTCTTAGGGACAAAACTTGGTCCCATTGTTCAATTTTCTTTCTCTTTCGATTTCTACCACTGGATTCATTTTGTATCATTCTTCCCCTGTTCTGTGGATTTCACTCAGGGTGAGCCCATATAAGTCTTCACAGAATTTGAGAAGTGGAAGAGATTTTAATAGCTATCTAGTCTAACTCCTATATGAAATTCATTTGCATTATTGCACACCCCACAAATGATCATCCAGTCTTTGCTTGAACACCTCCGGTGATAGGCAGCTCATCATCCATGGAGGCAGCCTATTCCACTTGGGATTCACTCTAATTGTTAAGAAGTTTTAAAAAATTATCACTATTATTTGAATATTTTGTTTTCTTTTTATATTTGCATATACATATTGTTATTTTATTTTTCCCAATGACATGTAAATATTTTAACATTTTAAAAAATTGAGTCCCAAATTCTCTCTCCCTCCTTCTTCTCTCACTCCCTGAGACAGCAAGCAATTTGACATAGGTTATACATGTACACTGATGCAAAAGATATTTCTACATTAGTTATGTTGTGAAAAAACCCACAGATCAAACAAACAGAAACAAGAAAAATAAAGTCTAAAGAAGTATGCTTTTATCTGCATTAAGACTCCATCAGTTCTTTCTCTGAAGGCAGATGGTATTTTTCATCTTGAGTCTTTCAGAATTATCTTGGATCATTGTATTGCTTAGAACAGCTAAGTCATTTACAATGGATTACTGTACAAAAATGCTATTACTATGTATAATGTTCTCCTGGTTCTGCTCATTTAATATTGCGTCAACTCATGTAAGTCTTTCCAGGTTTTTCTGAGAGTGTCTTGTTTGTTGTCAGCACAATATTATTCCATCACAATCATATACCACAACTTGTTCAGCTGTTCCCCTTTTGATGGGTATCTTCTCAATTTCTTCAATTCTTTGCCACCACAAAAAGGTCTGCTAGAAATATTTCTGAATATATATGCCTTTTTCCTTTTCTGTTTTTTTTTTTTATCTCTTTGGGACATAGACCTAGTAGTGGTATTACTGGCTCAAAGAGTATGTAGATTTTTGTAGTCTTTTGGGCAAAGTCTCAAATTGCTTTCTAGAATGGTGGAATCAGTTCACAACTCCCTCAACAGTGCATTAATGTTTCATTTCCCCCACATCCCCTCCAACACTTGCCATTTTTATTTTCTGTAATAACAGCCAATCTGATAGGTGTGGGGTGGTACCTCAGAGTTGGTTTAAATTGCATTTCTCTAATCAATAATGATTTAGAGCATTTTTTTCCATATGGCTGAAATAGCTTCAGTTTTTTTTACCTGAAAACTGCTTGTTCATATCCTTTGACCATTTATCAATTGGGGAATCATTTGCATTCTTATATACTTGACTCAGTTCTCTAAACATTTGAGAAATGAAGTTTTTACCAGAGAAACTTGCTGTAAATTTTTTCACAGTCATTATTACCAACTGTATATTTCCCTCCATCCTATTTTCCCATTTATCCTACTCTCTTTCCTTTCACCCTGTCCATCCTCAAAAGTGTTTTGCTTCTGACCACACATTCCCCCCCAATCCACCCTCTTTTCTATCAGTTCCCCCTTCTATTATCCCATTTCATCTAGTTTCCTGTAGGATAAGATAGGATATACCCAAGTGAGTGTGTATGTTATTCCTTCTTTGAGTCAATTCCAATGAGAGTAAGGTTTAAGTGTCCCCCATCACTTCCTCATATTTCCTTCTACTTTAAAACCTCCTTTATGTGAGATAATTTTTTATCTCATTATGCCTCTCTCTTCCACCTTTCCTTAGCATATTCCTCTTTCTCACTCATTAAATTTTTTAGATATCATTCCACCATATTCGACTCACACCCATGCCCTTTGTTCATGTATATTCTTTCTAATTGCTCCAACAATGATAAAGTTCTTAGGAGTCACAAGTATCATCTTCCTATGTGGGAATATATACAATTTAACCTTATTGAATCCCTTATGATTTCTCTTTTCTCTTTACCTTTTTATGCCGCTCTTGAGTCTTGTATTTAAAAGTAAAATTTTTCCTATTCAACTCTATTTTTTTTCCAATCAGGAATGAATGCTTGAAAATCCTTTCTTTCATTGAATATCCATTTTATCCCCTGAAGGATTATACTTGGGTAAATGATTCTTGGTTGTAATCCTAGCTCATTTCCCCTCTAGAATATCATATTATAAGCCTACTTATTTTTTAATGTAGAAGCTATTAAATCTTGGGTAATCTTAACTGTGCTTCCATGATGTTTGAATTGTCTATTTTTGGTTACTTGTAATATTTTCTCCTTGACCTGGGAAGTAATTAGTGTATCCTTTCAATTTCCATTTCCACCCCCCTCCCTTGGCTGTAGAAAAACAGGATTGTTTTCCTTGATAATTTCTTGAAAGATGATGTCTAGGCTCTTTTAAAATTTTTGTTTTTTAGTTAGTTCACTAATTCCTCAATTCTCTCCTCAAATCATTTCCCCAGGTGCGTTGTTTTTCCAAGGAGATATTTTATGGTTTCTTCTTTTTAAAAATTCTTTTGATATTGTTTTATTGTTTCTTGATATCTCACAAAGTCATTAGCTTCCATTTGTCCAATTCTAATTTTTAAGAAATTTGTTTCTTCAGTGAACTTTTGTACCCACTTTTCCATTTGGCCAATTCAACTTTCTTTAAAGTTAATTTTTTTCAATTACATATATTTTTAATAATCGCTCTTTTTACTTCAGGATTTCTAATTTGGTGCTTAGTAGGACATTAACAATTTTGTTCTTTTTCTATTTTTTTTTTAGTTTCTTGCACAAGCTGATTATGCTTTTTTAAGAAGTTCTTTTCTACAGTGGATTTTTGTGTCTCTTTAACTATTTGGCCAATTCTGTTTGTCATTTTCTTAATGTTTGTGTGTGTGTGTGTGTGTGTGTGTGTGTGTGTGTGTGTGTGTGCTTCCTTTACCAAATTGTTGACAATTTTCCCCACGATTTTCTTGCATTGTTCTTATATCTTTCCCAAATTTCCCCTCTACTTCTATATTATTTAAAAACTCTTTCTGAGTTTTTCTAGAAATCCTTATGAAGGCAGAGATCAACTCACATTTTTCTTTGAGGCTTTGAATGTAGTGATTTTGATTTTGTTGTCTTCTCCTGAGCTTGTGTTTTAATCTCTGTCATCATAGCAACTTTATATGGTAGGGTGTTTTTTGTTTGTTTGTTTATTTTCTCAGCCTATTTCTTGGCTTTTAACTTAAAAATTGTTAAAGTTGGGCTCTGCTCATGGAGCAGAGTGGGCATTGTTTCAAGTTCTAGTTTTTTTATGCAGCTGTTTTCAGAGTTATTTCTGGGGGGTTGTAAACAGTCAATTCTCCTAAGATGGTATGATCTAGGGAGAGATGTGTTTAATATTCTCCTGGCCTGTACTCTGATCTGTGAGGGGTCACAAGTATTCTTTACTTTGGAACTGTGACCATGGTCCCTTCCTCCAGTTGTGATGGTAGTGATGCCTCTCACCCTGGGACTGTGACCTAGATCTGTGCAGAACCCTGAACTGAGTGCCAGCAAGTGGTCCTCAATAATCTTCTGACCAATTGTCTGATACCCTTACTGTCTGTGGGTTGAGAGCTCTGAAAGCTGCTACTACGGATCCATTTGTTCTGAAGGCTTGTTCTTGGTTTTCTCAGGCACTGCCTGGGCTGGACGGCACTCCACTCTCTCATTGATGTGACAAACCTTTTAGGCTAACCTTATAGATTAATTTGGGCCAGAAAATTGTTTCACTTCATCCTTTTGTGGGTTACAGCACTCGAATTCATTTTGAGGTATTATATTAAAGCTGTTTGAAGGGGAATTTGGGAGAACTTAGGTGTGTACCTGCCTTTTCTCTTTCATCTTGGCTCTCCCACTTCCACGAGTTTTTCCTTATATCAAGCCTAAATTATTCTCTTTGTAACTTCTACTAACTAATCACCAAAGCATTTATACAGTGCCTGCTATGTGCTAGGCACTGTCATAATTGGTTTATAAATATTATTTCATTTGATCCTCACAATAACTCTGAAGGAGATGCTATTTTATTCACATTTAAAGAAGAAAAATCTCAGGCAAACAGAGGTTAAAAGACATACTCAGGCACATAATCAGTGTTTGAGGCTGGATTTGAACTCAAGCCTTCCTGACTACAGGGTCAGTACTCTGGGTACTGTGATACTACTTTTGCCCCTGAGGTCAAGAAAAACAAGTCTATTTTCTAATCCACAAGACAGCCTTTCATATATTTGAAGAAAATAGCAAACCATTCCAGAATTTTTGCCAAGAAAATCCCCCAAAGGGGTGACAACAGAAAAAGAATTGATAAGAAGCATTCACAGAAGATGTTAAAGTTTGCTAAGGTTAAGGTCTACTTTACTAATAGTACCTCATTTGGTTTTCACTACAACCTTTGGAGCAAGGTGCTATTATTATTCCCATTTTACACTGAAGAAATATGGACAGACAGGTTAAATGACTTGCCCACAGTCACACAGATTGTATCTGCGACAGATTTGAACTCACATCTTTCTGATTTTAGACCCAGTGCTCTATCCACTGTGCTATCTACCTGATATTATCAAGGGACTTAGTTTGTTGTTATGCTCCTTGGACCAGAGAAAGATCCCAACTGGCTCTCCTAGCTCTTGTTCCCAGGATCTTCCAAGATGTGACATCCTCTAAGCTTCCTCCCAGCTCTGACATACCCTCTTCTAAGGCTCTTTGAGCCCCAACATTCCCTGCTCTGTAGAGAGATATCCATAAACAAATAATGAAATTCAATAAAACATTTAGAAGCACCTGTTCTCGTCTCCCATCTGGTCCTTTATTTAATAATGCCCACATTATTTAGACATTGGATTAGATTCTTGGTTGATCTTCCTGCTTCCTTCTGTGAGATTTCTTCTGTGTTTACACTCCTTCCTTTCTATTATTTGCTTTACTTATAACAATGGGGTAAGAATAGTACCTAACATTTATATATCATCCTTTGGTTTTTCAAAGTATTTCCAACATATTCCTCTCATTTTTCTTTAGGCCCTCCTCCAAATGTCCTCTACGGTGTCCCAGTTCTTCATCTTTCGGCCTCACTCCAGTCCTGGAATTCCCCCACTAAAATTCTTCCCCCCATCTCCCTCTGATTGGGCAGCTTCTACCAGAGGCCCCATGTTAGGTCTCATTCTTCTTCAGCCTATACTCCTCTACCACAGCACTTCCCCCTTTCTTGATGTCCCTCCCCACCAAATGTAGCCTCCTGATGGGAGTTGTCTCTTGATTTATATTTGTATTCTCTGTGTACACAGCGATGATGCCTAACATGTAGGAAGCATTTAATAAAGACTTACGCAATGAGTGACTATATGATCTCCTTTGAACCTCAGAATAATTTTATGAGATGAGTGGCATGGATATTATTCTCCCCATTTTTCAGATGAGCATAGGGAGTCTCAGAGGAGAGATGACTTGCTCAAGGTCAAACATCCTTGAAGTCCCAGAAGTGAGATTCCAACCTAAGTCTGTTTGGGCTACAAGTGGCATCTCGTCTACAAAATTCCTCAACCCTGAGTTCACAAAGGACTTCTTTTATCTCACTCCTTCTCTGCTCGAGAAGCTTCAATTACTCCTTACTACCTTCTAAGATGAAGTTCAGTCTCCTTAATCTGGCCTCTGTAGCTCTACAAAATCTGGTCCCAACCTATCTTTCCAGCCTTATCTCCTCGATGTGCACCCTCTATTCCTGGCAGATAGGTCTCCACACTGTCCCCTGGACATGATATTCTTCTCACCCCAGAGTGACATCATCTGTGCTAGATGGATAAAGATGTTTTAAAGGTTGACACTGTGCCAGACAATGTACTAAGACTGGGGATACATATTAAAGCCAGAAAGATAGTTCTTGCCTTCAGGGAGCTTTTATTCTAATGGGGGAAAGAAAATGTGTAATGAAGATCCTGGAAGCTGGGGAGAGAGGAAGGAGGAGAAAGTGGTTAACTTCTTAGAAATGGGGTTCTAGGAGGAGAGTGCTAGTTTCTGGGAGAATTGAGATGGTTGAAGTCACGTTGGGGAGAATGCAGGAAGTGTTATGGAGGCCGGGCTGAAGGGACCTCAGCCACCATCTAGTCCAATCCCTATGGGAAAAAGAATTCCCTCCCTTCTCTTGAACATTTCTGAAGAAGAGGGCAGCTCATCACTGCTGGAGACAGCACAGTAGAGCCCATTACATCCTGGAAAACTTTAATTGTTTGTTAGGAGGTTTATTTCCCTCAATAACAAGCTGAAATCATCCATCACTTCCCTCTATTATTCCTGGGTCTTTGCTTTGGGGTCAAACAGGTGACTAATTTTCTTTCCACAAGACTTGGAAAAGGGAAGAAGGAGGGAGATGGGATATTCTGAGCAAAGCCACACACATAGGAAAGAGCAGGGCATGTTTGAGGGCCAGGAAGTAGGTTCTCCGTGAGAAGATGAGACTAGAGAGATGGGTTGGGACCAGAATTGTTAGGATCACAAATGCCAGTTTAAGAAATGCTTGTCAAATTCTTGAAGGCTGCTCCCATGTCTTTCCCATTAAGCACCCAGAATCTTCTCTCTCTCAACTCCCATTCCTTCAACAAATCCTCCTATGGTATGAACCAAAAAAAAGAGGAGGAAATAAAGTTTCGCTCTTCTGAGCATAGCACTTTATTAGGCAAGACATCCCAATTGCCTAAACAATTAGGACCAGTCCTCTTCCTCAATTTAGGGCTGGACAGGGGAAATACATGGGAGATAGAGTTATTAAAATAATCAAATAAGACCAATTAACTAAAAGGAAATGATACATTATGTAATCTGGTTTCGAATTAGATGAATGATTAGACTTTCCACACTGGGAGGGCAAAGAGTGAACAGGTGGAATGCCCTGAATTCAAGAAGCAGAGGAGTCTCACTCCACCCAAGTGTCTGCAAACAATAAAAGGAACATGGAAACAATAACTGATTGATCACAGACTATGGGGCCAGTGTTCAAATAAGACATATGGGTTGTTAGAGATGTACAATTGCAAGAAAATTACTTGCATTCATCTTAGAATCTGACTGTGTTTTGTGGTCAACATAACCTAGGTCCTTGGTTAAGGGTCTTTAAACAGCAGGTACAAGTGGTCCAGTTTCCCAACTTGGCAGGGCTGGGTTCAAACAATGCAATAAGGTTTTCTTCTAACTCCCACAATTGAATACAGTTTTCTTACAAGACAGAAGTTGGACTAGACCCATACTTGAAAAGAAAGGGAACAAGAATTGAGTCACAAGATGGAGTCCAGGTGGTTCCCTTGATTGCCTCAATTCCCTTGATCACTTGCTGTGCTGATCCCCTCAGTCCCCTCCATTTCCCTCAGACCCAAAGTTCTGATTGCCCTTTCTGGACACTCTCCGGCTTTTCAAAGACCTTCCCAAGTTGTGTTGCCCAGAATGGAACATAATAGTCCTATTATGATCTACCCTGTCATCTCTCTTCTCTGTTCCTGGGATAGGTGCTTCTCCACAAAGCCCCAAAGCACAGTAGCTTTTTTTGGTAAGGGTATATATTGGGATGCAGCATCATACAGTTGACTCCTGTAGAGCCAGCTAAGCCATATTTTAGCCCTCTAAAACCCTATGTATTTTTCAGTGAAGGTCTAACCAGACCTCCTCCAGCTCATCCTTGGGAAATTGAGTTTGTAACCCGAATGTAAGACTTGACATTGATTTTGAGGATATTTCATCTTCTTTAGTTTGGACCAATGTTCTGTCTGGTCAAAAAGTCTTTGTGGATCCTGATTCTGACATTCAGTGTGCTGGCCAACCCTCCCAGTTTGGTGTCATCAGCTAATTTGATAATCAGGTTATTTATTATTGCTAGAGTGCTGGACTTGGAGTGAGGAAGACCTGAGTTCAAATCTAGATCTGCAAACTTAATTGTATGACTGAGAAATTCACTTAATGAATCTCTATGTACTTCAGTTTCTTCACCTGTAAAATGGAGATTACACTAGCATTTCCCTTTCAAGGTTGTCATGAGGATCAATGAGGTTATGTTTGTAAAGTAAAGTAAAGGGGCTCTAAAATGATACCTTTTTATTTTATTTATGCCCTTATCCAAATCAACAATTTTCTTCTTGCCTTTCTAAGTTCTACTCATCTTTCCAGGCATAGGACATGTCCTATCTGCTTCACAAAGTCTTTGCCAACCATGGCAACCCTTACCAATCTTCCCTCTTTCTATGGCATTCAATGTGTCCTACTTACTTTTGCAATTAATTTAATGTGAATTGACCCTGACCTCTTTCTAGATTTCTAGATTCTTTCTATATTTTCCACGGTTCCCTTAGTCTTAACTTGTTAATCAATCAAAAAGCATTTAGTAAATGCCTATTATGCTCTGTGCTAGATGCTAGTAATGAGGACAATGAATGGAACAATTCAAGGAACTTCACCCTCTAATGGGAAAGACAATAAATAAACATATCCAGCGAATAAAGGGAGAATGTATCTGGATAAGCTCAACGTAAAATATCAGGTAGTTTTGGAGGGAAAGAATTAGTATTTGGGTGCATTAGACAAGTCAACAAAGCACTTATTAAGCACCTTCTGGAAACCAGGGACTCCTAAGCACTGGGGATACAAAGAGGCAAAAGACAAGCCTTGCCCTCAAGGATGTTAGAGTCATGGAAGGTTTCACATAGAAGGTAGTTCTTCAGCTGTATGGGATGGAGGAAAGGAGGGCATGGCTTCCAGGCATGTGGGATGGCCAAGGCAAGGCACAGAGATGGGAGATGGAGTGTGGTGTGTGAGGAACAGGAAGAAGAACTGTTTGCTTGGGTGCCAGAGTGTCAGAATTGGAGCAAGTCCACTCTCTTGTCCTGTCTCAATCTGCTTCTCCCCTTTATTGCCTTCTTTCTGTTCCTGGTACCCAAGAGAGAGACTTGCCTCTCTTTCTTATTTCTTCTCCCCTCTGCTCCCCTCATTCAACCTGCCACCAAGTGCTATTCTTTCTGCATCTGCTGCATCTTCCCAATCCATCCTCTTCTCCTGGCTTCCACAGTTCCATCACCTAAGGAGCTTATCACCTCTCTCCTATAGAATTATACCAGCCTCTCCCATCCAGTCTACCCTACATGTTGAAACCAGGTTAATCCATTGGTTGCACAGATCATTTCACCAAAAGCAATCACTTAAGACTCTGGCTGATTTTGTTGGAGGATCTCAAGGACCTGCCATTTTGTCAGTATGGGTGCTCCATTCACTCTATTCCCTAGATTAGGATATAACTTCTGAGAAGTCCCTTGGGGGCAAGGGCTGGTGGGAAATTCATCATCCCAATGCCAATCTGGTGACTTGTCCTTAGACAGACATATGGAGTTTCTTGTTGAGCTTCCCATTGCTTATAAAGTGTGAATTTGCTGGAAGAAATCTAATTCCATTCACATCAATAACCACTGCATTTTCCTGGGCAAGTGTTTGAAAAGCTCCCATCCTGAGGTATCCAAATTTTCCCTGCTTTCATTGTTAATGGTCAACATTTTTTAAAGAAGTATTACCTCATTTGATTCTCACAGCAATTCTGTGATGTAGGTGTTATCATTATCATCCCTATTTTGCAGTTGAGAAAACTGAGGCTCAGCAAGGTTACATGACCTATCCAGAGTCATGTGGCTAGTTAGTGACAGAGGCAGGACTTGAACTCATATCTCTTTATTCCAATCTAATTGGAACCCACTGTGCTTCCCAAATTTGTTTCTATAATTTTTCTCCATGGATACATTACTTTTACTCCACTGGGTTAAAACAAAATAAGTCTAGTCCCTCTATGAAGTGAGAAGCCTTTGGATGCTTAAAGACATACATTTAATTTCTATCCAGAGCTCCAAGTTCCTCCAGGCCTATGGTGGTGAACCTATGGCATGCTTTCCAGAGGAGACACTCAGAGCTCTTTCTTGAGGACACATACGCCACTGTCCCAGTCCAGAGTTCACCAGAGTTTGTTACTGGAAAGGCAAAGGGATGTGGGCCAGGCTATTCCTCCCTCTTTGCCTGAGGACATTTCTCACATCACCCACCCCTCTAAAAGGTGTGACATAACTGCTCTAGACTAAATATCCCTTGACCTGGCATTCAAGGCCTTCCAAGGGCTGATTCTGCACTACCTCTTCAGTCTCGTATAAGGGAGAGAACATATTTTCTGTTCTTAGTTATATCCTTAGTATTTAAACAATAAATATTGATTTTAGGTGCCTACTATATTCCAGGTTTTATGCTAAGTATTGGGGAAACAAAAAGAAACTTTTCTAAAGTTGCTCATAGTGCCTGGCACAGATTAGAAATTTAAATATTAAAAAAAAAACCCCTTACCTTCTGTCTTATTATCAGTTCTTGGGCAGAAGAACAGCAAGGGCTGGGAAATTGGGATTTAGTGACTTGCCCAGGGTTGGAAGGGTCTCAGTTCAGATTTGAACCGAGGTCTTCCTGACTCTAGGCCTGGCACTCTATCCACTGTGACACCTAGCTATCCCTCAATAAATACTTATTGAGGGAGAAATAAAGTACAATGAAATTTGTTGAGGCCCAGTTGTGAGTAGAATCTAGTGTTCTATACTAGGTGTGACAAGGAAATCACTTTAAAAGACTGATACATATTAATTTAAGGTCGCCAAGGAATTCAGCTATGTAATTCCTAAATGAAAATTCAAGTCAGCAGTCAACCTTTTATGGAGTTTAATTACAAACAGGAGAAAGGTATTAGAGATAGAGAGAGGGAGAGAGAGAGAGAGAGAAAGAAAAGGGAGAGAAGGGAATAGGGCTTAAATACCCCTTCTGTTTAGGCTGGGCCAAAAGGCCCAAGCCCTTAGATAGCTGAGGCAGAGAAAAGAGATCAGTCCCTATCACTCACGTGACCAAAATGGAGAAACAGTCTCAGGGGCCTCCACCTTCAGCTTTCTTCAGAGCAAACTTCTCAAAGCACCACCTCTCAGAGCAAAAACCTCTCCAACCAACCCCCCCTCAGTCCTCAGCCCCCTCTATCTTTAAGGAAACCATCCAAGTTTCCTCCCCTCAGTTCTCACATCTACCAATCACTGTCCATGTCTTCCCTGTGCCAATGGTGGCTCTACCTTAACCCAGGACCGCCCAGATGTCTGTGGCTTTGCACATGTCTGTTGAAGGTCATATTCTCAAATAATTAAATTTTGATCTATGCTGCAGCCCTTCCTAAATCCTGTTAGGACTGAGTGGGAGTTGTATTTTCCAAGACCTGGTTCTGTCATTCCAAGTATCTCTATTGTATCAATTCTAAAATCAATCATGACTCAAAGAACTTCCTGTTCTATGCTTAAGCATAGGTCAAAGCCCTTTCCATTGTTTAGCAAAAGGTTTCTGTCCTAAAGTAATCTTAAGAAGGGAGGAGGAGGAACCTCCCATGCCAATGGGGTTCACATTCCAATAGAGTTCCCACTATCAATAGGAAATTTTTCAAGTATGAAATTTCCCAATGGTGAAATTTCCAACATTTATAAGTCTAAGAAATTTTAAGGTTTACATAGGGAAGCATGTCATTTAGCTACCTTTAGAGAGCTTACTGTCTAATAAGTTGACAGATCTCTTGCCAAACTGTGAGACTTGCTGTTCTCTGAACCAAGAATGACTCCCCTTCTCCCCAAGACTTCATATGTTGAATCTAAACCAAGGCTTCTCCCTGAATACATTTGGATACCTGCCCTGCTATGTTCAGATCTCACCTCTACCTTTATCTATAGCCTAGGAACTCAGTAGCTGACATCCTGTTTAAAAATGGAAATTGGGCAAGTGGAAGCTAATGATTCCTTAATACTTCAAGAAACAACAAAACAAAGTAAAAAGATGAAACAACAGAAGAAATGTGAAATATATCTTTGGAAAAAACATCTTACCTAGAAAATAGATTGAGGAGAGATAATTTAAGGATTATTGATGTCGGGACAGTTAGGTGACTCACTGGTTAGGGAATAGTACCTGGAGATGGGAGGTTCTGGGTTCAAATTTTCCTTCAAACACTTCCTAGTTGTGTAACCCTGGGACAGTTACTTAATCCCAATTGCCTAGTTTTTCTGTCTTGGAAATGATGCTTAGTATCAATTCTAAGACAGAAGGTAAGAGTTTTTAAAAAAAGAATTATTGTTCTCTCTGAAAGTCATGATTAAAAAAAGAGCCTCAACATCATATTTTAAGAAATTATCAAGCAGCTAGAAAGAAGCAATTCAAATAGCATGGAATCACAATCAGTATAACACAAGATATAGAACCTTCCACATTAAAGAAGAAGAGTGCTTGGAATATGATATTTTAGAAGGCAAAGGAGCTAGGATTACAATCAATAATAACCTACCTAGCAAAACTAAGTGTAATTCTTCAGGTGAAAAAATTAGTATTTAATGAAATAAAGAACTTTCAAGCATTCCTGATGAAGATATCAGAATCAAATAGAAAATCTGACTTAAAAAAGACTCAAGAGAAGCCCAAAAAAGTAAACATAAGAGAGTAATAATGAAAGACTCAATAAAGTTAGATTGCTTATATTCATATATGGGAAAATGACATATTTAACGCCTAAGAATTTTATTATTATTAGGGCAATTAGAAGGAGTCTGTATAGACTGAGGGCACAAGTGTGAGTCAATTATGTTGGGATGACATAAAAAAATGTAGGGATGAGGAAGAGGGAAGTCCTGAGAGAAAGGGGAAATGAGAAGTAAAATGGGGTAAAATTTTTCACAAAAAAGAAGCTTACAAGATCATAGTGGAAGGGGAAAAGAGGGAGGAGTGTTGAGCAATGCTTGAGTCTGTCTCATCATATTTGGTTCAAAGAGGGAAGAATACACACACACACAGGTGGATATAGAAATCTATCTTATCCCAATAAGGAAATAGGAAAGAAAGATGATAAGAACCATGGAGAGGATTGTAAGGGGGAGGGTGGATTGGGGGAGGCAGTGGTCAGAAGCAAGACAGACCCTTGAGGAGGGGCAGGATAAAAAGAGAAAATGATAAACTGAGCAAAATGGGATGAGAGATTCATAATTTAGTGTTCATAATTGTGAATGTAAATGGGATGAGCTAACCCACAGAATGGAAGCAGATGATAGAATAGATTGGAAATCAGAATCTAACAATATGTTGTGTACAAGAGACACACTTGAGACAGAAAGACACACACTGCGTTGAAATGAAGGGCTAGAGCAGAGGCTATTTCAGCTGAACTGAAGAGGGCAGGGATGGCAATCATGATCTCAGACAAAGTAAAAGCAAAATTAGACCTTATCGAAAGAAATAATCAGGGATTCTACATTTTGTTAAGAGGTAACATAGACAAGGAAATAGTATCAACATTTTTCACAGAAAGTTTCTTTGATAAAGGCCTCATTTCTCAAATATAAAGGGAGCTGAGAAAAATTTACAAAAAATAAGAGCCATTCTCTAGTTGATAATAAAAGGCAGTAATGAATGGGCAGTGTTCAGTAGAAGAAATTAAAGTCATCTATTATCATATGAAAAATGCTTGAAAACACTACTGATTAGAGAAAGGTGAATTAAAACCACTCAGGTCCCACTCCAGATCAATAAGAAATGACAGATGCTGGAGGGGATGAGGAAAAATAGTAACATTTAATGAACTGTTGGTGGAGAAGTGAAGTGGTCCAACCATTCCAGAGAACAATCTTGATGTCCTTTGAACTACCACTACCCAAACTGGGTCTTGTCCCAAAGAATGAAAGAAAAAGGAAAAAGACTTACATGTACAAAAATATTTAGAGCAACTCTTCATGGTGGCAGAGAAATGGAAATTGAGGAGATGCTCATCTATTGAGGACTGGATGAACTAGTTGTAGCATATGAATGATGATATTGCTGTAAGAAATGATGAAGGGAGTAATTTCAGGAAAAAAGACAAGATACACATGAATGGATGCAAAATAAAGTGAGAAGAACCAGGATATCATTGTGCATAGTAATAACAATGATCAACTATGAAGGACTTGCTTTTCTGATCAATACAATGATCTAAGACAATTCCAGAAGACTCAGGATGAAAAAATGCTCTCCATCTCCAGAGAGAGACCTGATAAAATCTGTGTGCAAATTGGAGTATAATTTTCTTTCTTTCCTCCCTTCCTCCCTTCCTCCCTCCCTTCCTCCCTCTCTTTCTTTCTTTCTTTCTTTCTTTCTTTCTTTCTTTCTTTCTTTCTTTCTTTCTTTCTTTCTTTCTTTCTTTCTTTCTTTCTTTCTTTCTTTCTTTCTTTCTTTCTTTCTTTCTTTCTATCTTTCTGTCTTTCTGTCTTTCTTTCTTTCTTTCTTTCTTTCTTTCTCTCTTTCTCTCTTTCTCTCTTTCTCTCTTTCTCTCTTTCTCTCTTTCTCTCTCTCTCTCTCTCTCTCTCTCTCTCTCTCTCTCTCTCTTCGATGTATAATACAGAAATATGTCTTGCAAAATTTTACATGTATAACTGATATTATATTTGCCTTCTCAGACGGTGGGAGAGGAATGAGAGGGAGGGAGAGGACCTGGAACCCAAAATGTAAAGAAAAAAGATGTTAAAAACTATGATGATGTGGAATCAGAAACACCTGAACTCAACCCCTGTCTTGGACACTTACTCATTGTGTGAACCTGGACAAGCCACTTCAACTGCCTGCAAAATGAAGATAATGAAAATAACTTACCTTGAAGTGTTGTGAGGATCAAAAGAGATAATATTTGTAAAATGTGCTTAGGGCCATGCGTGGCCCATAAAAGATGCTATATGTAAGTGCTTATTCTCTCCTTTTCCTCACCTGTAAAATGGGGATAATAGTACCTGCTTCTCAAGGTCATTGTGAGAATTTAGTGAGATCCTATTTGTAAAGTATTCTGGAAACTTTAAGACACTATGTAAATGCTAAGCTATAAATACTTCATTATTATTATATATAGTTATATGCATATCTTACATGCATGTATTTACTACATTATATATTATATATAATATACTATATATAAAATAGTTTAAGATTATATAAAAATAAATATATATTTAAGATTAATGATGCATTTTATAAATACTATTTAATTCGATTTTTACAACAACCCAGTGAGGTAGCTGTTATTCTTATCCTTATTTTACAGATTAGGAAACTGAGGCAGACAGGTGATGTGATTTGCCCAAGGTTACCTAGCTGGTAAAAGTATCTGATGCAGTTTGAACTCAGGTTTTCTTGACACGGAGGCTGCTCTCCTGATTTCCTCCGGGAGCTTCTTGCAGTTCATGGTGCACGTGACTGGGGGAGGGCAAACCAGGTATCCAGCAGCAGAGTCCGCGGTTGGGCCTGGCTCCCTGGCTGCCAGATAGGATGTTCTCTCCTTTCCCCACTGTACCGGTTCCCACGTGTTAAAGGGACTCGCTCAGTCACACAGGTAGCAAGTGGCAGAGTTCAGGTTTCTACCCAGATCCACACACGCCAAACCGAGTGTTCTTCCCACCAGGCTCTTCTGTGCTTTTTTACAGACGAGGCAACTGAGGCCCAGAGAGGGTCACCAGCATGCTCAGGGCCACTCAGTACACTGCTGAAGACCTAGCATGGGTCTCCGGGATTCGCCTGGTCAGGGGTCCAGCGTCAGGAGTGCTCACAGTTCCCAAGCTCAGGCTCCCTAAGGTCCGGCGGGCACCCTCTCCTCTCTTGTCCCGGGCCGCCGGGCTCCTCCCCTCACCCGGCCCGATACCTGCCCGGCCCCTGCCCTGCCCTGCCCCAGTCCAGCCTCCGCCTTTCCCGGGATCCCAGGAGCCGGCACTCCCCTCCCCCTGGATCCACCCCGAATCTTTGCCCGAGGGACGTGCGCCCAGGAAGGCCCCTCTCGTCACCCCCGACCCAGCGGGGCCCTCCCTCCCTCCCTCAGCGGCCCTGCCCTCCACGCCTCCTCTGCTCTTCCCTCGCCTACCGGGCTGTTCATTAACCCAGAACACGGGCGCTATAAGGAGGCCAGCAGCTGGCCCGGGAGGGCACAAGACGTTCCGTCTGTGGGTTGGGGCCGGCCTGCTGCGGATAGGACAGAGAGGGAGCCGCCGCCTCCGCTGCCACCATGGACCTCACCCCGAGCACCATTGCCCCGTCTGGGACCCCCGCACCAATCCTTCCATCGGATCGCATCAAGAATGCTGCGGACATCTCAGTCATTGTCATCTACTTCGTGGTGGTTATGGCCGTGGGGCTGTGGGTACGTGGGGGACCTGGGCCAGGGGAAGGACGGGAGAGCAGAGTTAAGGGCGTGACCGTGAGACCTAGGATAAGTCCTTCACCCTCCTGAGCCTCAACTTTTCCATCTGTAAAATGAGGGATCTGGACTAGACGGACTAATTCCCCCCAGTTTCCTCCCAGCTCCGACGTTCAATGCTTTCTGTTCCAAGAAGCCTCCCAGGCTTGAGATGCTGTTTCCTAAAGAGCGGATCTGACCGCTTCAGCTTGGGAAGGCTGGAAGAATGGGTAGGGGTGCGCAGGGAGGGGCTGGGGGAGCCAGAAAGTCCAGGAAGATCCGGAGGAGGAGGGAGGAAGAAAGCACGCAAGTGCGGGGGAGTTCTGGGTAGAGAGTTGGGCTACTTGGGGAGGGAAGGGGAGACCAGCTTGAGCGACTGAGAATGGCTCTGAGGCAGGAGTGGAGGCAGGGGCTGAGTCTGCATCAGAAGAGCCCCAAGGGCGCTTGAACACAGGCTTAGGCGGCTGGGAATGGGGAGGGAGAGCCCAGGGAAGGTCCTGGAGAAAGAGCCACCTAGCAGGCATCATGGGAGGGGCTGGGAATGGTGGTGGGGAAAGAGATGGCAGGAGAGCTCAGCGAAGCAGAGAGCAGGGCATGGAGTCCATAAGGGGGCTGGGGAGCTCTGGAGAGAGTGAGGGGCTGGGCACACGAGCCAGGGAAGGCAGGGACGGTGCTGGGGAGGGGCATGACTCAAGGTGCCCAGGAATAGCTTGCTAGTGGCACGGAGCAGGGTCAGGCTAGAGCTGGGAGGCCACATTCCCCAAAGTGCCAGGTGTCCCACATGCACCTTCGGTGCCCAGTGCATCCCATTGAGAGGCAGGATGCCCAGGGGCCTGGGGCTACAGAAGGGGCCAAGATTGCTTGGCTGCTTGGCTGCCCTCACACTGGCAAATTTTTCCAGGCTAGGAGGGAGGCACTCCTGGGACATGGTACCTAACCAGAGAAACTTGTTCTCATGGCACACCCAGGGGACTGAGGAAGGGGGTGGCTTAGCCAGCAAACTTCCCAAGTGTGCTGCATGTGGTTGTGAAAAGGCACTGACTGAGGAGGCAGTGGCTCCCTTGCCTAACTCTGGGTGGCTCGGAAGATGAAGAAATGAAGGAAGCACTGAGGACCCCTTCCCAGGAATCAGTGCCAACATGGAATTACTTTCTCAGGAATGGTCCAGATCAGACAGGGCTATGGCTCTGACCAGCCAGGGTCTTAGAATCATCCCAGGCTCATTGACAAAATGGTAGAGACCCTGGAGGCCACCAAGTCGGACCCCTCACTTTATAGATGGGGAAACCAAGGCAGGTCACACAATGTAGTATCTGACTCCTATTCTAGATCATGCTTAGCTCCACTTAACAGCTGAGAGAGAGCAGGGAGGTCACCTAGAGTGGGAGTAGCAGAGCCAGGAGCAGAGGACCCAGGTCCCTTGGTTCCCAGCTCTGGAGCTCATGGCCCCCAGGACATGGAGCTGTCTCTAGGTCCAGTTGGAGGCAAAGCCAGCCAGTTCACTGACAGGAATGTCTCCTAGTCTGCAATCTAGCCCATGAATGGACCTTCACCCCTATCCCTGGTGGTGTTTCCCCATGAGCCAAGCCTTCTGATGCACTCTGCTAATCTCTTGTCCTTTCCTTAGCTCATCGGTGAGGTGTTTCCACTTCTCCACTGCCTCTGAGGCTTTCCCCTTTCAGATATTCATGCCTCATTAATAGCCATTTAGCCCAAGAGCCACCATTTGGGCTTTGATTGCCGCTCATAGGTGGTGTTCTCTAGCTAGCCTGCTGCCGCCTTGATTTATGGCGCCAGATGGTCTTCTTCGGTTCCCTTTCTTCTTCATGCTTGGAGAATGCCAAGAATGAACAGCCCTCTGGAGAGCATCAGCCAGATGCTATCTCACTACCTCCCCGAGGAGCACCCAGACCTGCTGCCCCTTGAACTGGCCAGCCTCTTCCCTGTCCCCTGCCATCCATCCATTAGCCTTTTTGCTGCTGTTTCTCTCACACCATTCTGTGCCCAACAGCCCCTCAGTGCCTGGTTCTGTTTGTTCCCACGCTGTCAGCGTCCTCTTTTTAGTCCTTTGTAGCCATTTCACCAAACCTCCCCCGACCTTCCTCCTGGTGAGTTTTGTAGATTGTAGATTGAGAGCTGGGAGTTACCTTCAAGGCCAGCCAGTCCTTTCCACCCACTCCCTCATTTTCAAGGAAGGAAACTGAGGCCAGACAAGCAGTATGGAGTATTACATAGAAAGCGGGATTTATTTGGGTGGAGGAAGATCTGAGTTCAGATCTCACCTCTAACAAGAGCTGAGTCTCTCTGGCTAAATCACTTTTTGGGGTCACTACTACCATCTGTAAGATGAGCAGGCTGTGGAGTAGATGGCCTCAGGGGTCCTTTATGGACCTAAACCTAAGCTCCTGTGAGCTTAGGGGAAGTTAGCTGTCTGAGGTCACAGAAGTAGAGGTGGGATTTGAACCCAGGTCTCTGGCTCCATAATACTGCTTCTCCGTCCCTTTGGAAGGCATGAGTGTCATAGAGTAATCATGTTAGAAAAGAGACAGACATTTCTAAAATGCATACTATGTGCTTGACATTCTGCTCAGGAGCTCTCTAAACACTTTCTCATTTTATTGTCACAACAACCCTGGGAGGTAGGTGCTATGACTATTTCTGCTTTACAACTGAAGAAAGCGAGGCAGACAGAGGTTAAATAACTTGTTTAGGGTCATACATCTAGAAAGGGTCCAAGACCAGATTTGAACTCAGGTCTTCCTGACTCTAAATCCTGTGCTCTATCCACTGAACCATCATGCTGCCTTTGAATGTAAAGGACTTAAGAGTCACCAGATGTTAGAATCACAGAAAATTGGAGCTGGGAAGGTCCTAAGAGATCATTTCATTCCTTTCAATGAGCATTTTACAGGGGAGGAAACTGAAGCCCAGGGAGAGTAAGTGACTTATTTCCTCTAGGTTACATAGGTAGTGAGTATCAGTGGGGACATGGTTCACATGATTCATTATTCAGAGCTGGAATGGACCTTAGAGGTTGCTGAGTCCTACCAGTCCATTCTGCAGAGAAGAAAAACTGAGGACCAGGGAGGATAGGGAAGTTAGCCAAGGTTACCTAAGCAGACAGTAGTAGAGCCAGGTTTGGAACCCTGGTGTCCTGATTTTAGTTCCAGTGCTCCCTTGACTGACTATCAGGAGGATACATCTGGCATTGGTGGGAAGGTTAGATTAGAGAGAGGAGGGCCAGAGGGCCAATCAGTTTGGAAGCTTCATTACAATGCATGGAGTAGCAGGTAATGGACTGAACTGTTGACAGGGTTGAGGTAGCCCTGGGGATAGAGGAGAGAAAGTAGATGTAGCAGTGACTGGGCATAGTTGGAAATACTGGTTGGGAGCTTGGGAGAATGGCCAGGTCTGGGCAGAGAGAGCTGATAGTCTATGCATGAGGGAATAGGGAGAAGGCTGTCAATGGAGAGAGTAATCGTCTTCCTACTATGCTCACAGGGGTTGTTGTGAAGATCAAGGGGGAGCTAGACAAAAGGATGTTTTGGAAGTCTGCAGTCTCACCAATGTGGCTGTGCTGTCCACATCAGCTTAGCTTGTCTTGACTTTCATCCACTGACTCCCATAAATTCATCCCATAGAATTACTGGACAAGAAGAGCCCAGCTTGGCTCTCTTTCTACCACTTGTCATGGTCCCTGCAGAAATGGAACGGTCTCCCTATAGAGCCAATAGTCATCTTGCATTTCTCTTTGTTCTGTGGTTTGTTGTGTACAAATTATTTATTGCCTCCTGGTGAGGAGCCCCTCTGTGCTTGGCACTGCTAGATGCTGGACAGCGAACACAGTTGTCTGTACCTGAAGCTTTCCTAACTTGATAGGACCTTTCCTTGTACTCCACTGGTATAGCCTTTGAAGGTCTTGTTTGACCTCTAAACATGAGGGATCAGAGTAGGATTTTCTGGGAGGTAGCAATGAGGTGGGGTACAATATGGGATGGGAAAGAGGAATTCTTTTTAATTTTTCTTTATTTTATTTCAGTAATAAATTTACACATAAGTATTCTAAAGTTACATGATTCATATTGTCTCCCACCCTCTTCCCTCCCCCCTCTTGGAGCTGACAAGCAATTCCACTGGGTAATACATGTATTATCACTCAAAATGCATTTCCATATTATTCATTTTTATAAGAGATTAATCTTAAAAACCAAAGGAGGTGGCTAACATTCTTTGTCATAAGTCCCTCAGAATTGTCCTGGATCATTGTATTGCTATTAAGAGCAAAGTCTATCACATTTGATCATTCCACAATGTTTCAGTTACTTTGTACAATGTTCTCCTGGTTCTACTTATTTCACTCTGCATCAGTTCTTTCCAGTTCTTTCTCAAATCTCCAGTTCATCATTCCTTATGCCACAATAGTATTCCATCACTGTCATATACTATAATTTGTTCAACCACTCCCCAATTGGGGGACATCCCCTCAGGGAAAGAGGCATTCTTTCTGTGTATCTCATTGGATTCTTTAGAGTACCTGTTAACCTTCTGATCCTGTCCTTCCAGGCCATGTTTTCAACTAATCGTGGGACAGTTGGAGGCTTCTTCCTGGCGGGCCGGAGTATGGTGTGGTGGCCGGTGAGTGTGGACCATGAGAGATGGTCCTTTATTTAAAATTATAATTTCCTTTTGGAGGCTGGTCTCTGTTTAACCTGCTACTCTCTTCTAAAGAATCCATCTGATTGTTGCCTGTGTGGGCTTTCTTGCCCTTTGGACCTGGCTCTGTTGGGCATATCTGGATCAAAGCCTATGGGCACCTTTCCCATCCATAGGTGATCACAGAACTGTAGGACTTATCATTCTAAAAAGTTTGATTGATACATCTGTTTTTACATCTCTCTCATTTCTAAGCCATCCCTTTCTCTCTAGCTAGAAAGCTATTGTTGCTAACAAAGATAATAAGAAAAACATGGCTCAGCAAAATCAAGAGACACTTTTGACAACAGCAACATTCCACATCCAAATTAACATCTCTTCACCCCTAGTTCTATAATAAAAGAATAAACTGCATTTTCTCATCTCTTCTCTAAAAGCAGTTCATAGCATTCAGTTTTGTCTTTTTATTTATGTTGTTGCAATTGTCATGTAGAATGCATTCTTGGTTCTGCTTGTTTATTCTTCATCAGTTCATGGAAGTCTTCTGATTCTTTTCTGTTTTCCTCTTATTCACTACTACTCTAATGTGAATATTTCATTTCATTCATGTGCCATAACAATTCCCCAATAAATTTATTCCTAAAATTTATAGCTCTTTGATATCACAAAAAGTTCTGACATGAGCATTTTGGTGTATATGGCTTTCTTTAAAAAAAATAGATGGTATTGAACAAAATCCTTCCAACAAATGAACATTTCTATGTAAGTGTAAAACCATAAATTACTAATCTTGTCTTTTAAAAAGTATATAATAAATCTATCATATTGTTTTTGAATCTGTCCTGCTTATCTATGTTTCCTTCTGAATTTCCTTCTGTTCTTTTCTATGTGTTAAAAAGTGTTCCAAAGGTTGCCTTTCTCCTCTGAGGGTAACACTATTGCTATTTCTCCCTTCTCCTAAATCTCTTATAAAAAAGAAAAGCAAAATCATTGTAACCAATAAGCCAAATCAAGGGGAAAAATACACACATTGGCCATGTTCAAAATGTATTTCTCGTTGTGCATCTTGGGTTCATTTTCTCTTTGACAGAATCT
The DNA here is from genome assembly GCF_027887165.1 of Monodelphis domestica. Taxonomy (NCBI): domain Eukaryota; kingdom Metazoa; phylum Chordata; class Mammalia; order Didelphimorphia; family Didelphidae; genus Monodelphis; species Monodelphis domestica. The sequence goes on along the minus strand of NC_077229.1, from coordinate 18,189,643 downwards.
GGGTAGTATATTTCTGTTTTTTTAAACCCCTTTTTAAACACTGGGGGCGATAAGGACATTGGGCTGGTTGCCCACCAAGTCCCTTCTTTTCTTGACATTCAGTGGTTCTGGGGATGGGCACTTGAGTCCCATTCATACAATGTTGGGGACCTGAGTGGGTCCTGATGCTTGTGCAGAAGGATATCAGATCCCCGGAGCCCCAGGCTATACCCACTTGCTCAGCTGGTTTAACCATTCTGATGGCTGAGTCTGTGAAAACAAATTAAAAGATTGTCCCTGATTTCTAGACTGACTTCCTCTTCCTCCTCCTCCCAGCTAGGAGGTAAGTACATGTAGGTAGTGATTTTGGGTCTGGAAAGGGTTTTACATACATTATCTTGTTTGATCCCCTTAGTAAATGCCACCATTCTCCCCATTTTATGGGCAAGGAAACTGAAATAATAAGCAACAATCTTAGCTCACATTTCATTAGCACGGTAAGGTTGCAGGCTCTTGACATATATGTTCTCTTTGTAGTCTCACAACGACCCAGTGCCATGATCATCTCCATTTTACAGATGAGGAAACAGAGTTGGAGACAGGATTAGGGTCTTGCTAAGAGTCTCCTTGATCCCCAGTCCATGCCTTCTAGCTAACTCAACTCAAAAAGGTTAAAAGAGTTTCCCAGGGTCACATCGATACAGAGGCTTCTCTATCATGGATTGTACAAGACCAAAACTCTGGAGCTGGAAGTGCAGTGGCCATCTGGTTTGACCCCTTCATTTTATATATGAGGAAACTGAGGCCCAGGGAAGTCATAGGATCACTGGCTTGGAAGCTATTTCATCCAATTCAATTTTTGTAGTTAAGGAAACTGAGGCTCAGGGAGATCCTAGGTTTATAGATCTCAGGTAGAATGAGATGTCAAAGGCCATTTAGTACAACTCCCTCATTTTACCAAAGTGGAAACTGAAGCCAAGGGAGGTCATGGGATTATAGATCAACAGGCAGAGATGGGACCTCAGAATTAATCTAGTCCCACTTCCTTTATTTTACAAATAAAAAACCTGAGGTTTATAGAAAACAGAGGCAGGACATGAATCTTATTTCTATGACTCTGAATCCATCACCTTTTCCATGATCTCACATTGAGATATGGTTGAACTGGTTGTTAGTGTGATTTGGGGAAATTCATAATTTTGTGAGTTTTATCTAGGTCTTTGTTTTTTTATACATTGGAGACATTTCTCAGTATTCCCTTCTCTGAATTCCAAAGCCCTCCCTGTAGAAAGAAAACCATTTAGTAGAGAACCATGTCTGGAAATGGGGGGTCCTGGGTTCATATCTGGTCTCGGAGACTTTTTAGTTTTGTGACCCTGGGCAAGTCACTTAACTCCACTTGCCTAGTCCTAAAAATAAGGTTTTACAAAAATCAAAACAAACCCCTGAGAACATCCAAGCAAACCTAGCTGACACAGTGACTGTGCACCCCAGCAATGTATGCAACTCATCACCTGTAGTCTCCCGCCTCTCTCTTCCAGGTGTGTGCTTTCATCTGTCCACTGCCTTTCATCCAGTCAGCTGCCAGCTAGCTGACCCTCATCATCCCTTTGTACTTGGCTCACTTTGCACTGTACCCTAGTTACTAATACCTTCATCTCCTTCTGCCCCCAGCCATTAGATTTAAGACCACTTGAAAGCCAGATCCGGTTCATGGCTCTCTTTCCCTGGGTCCAGCACCTTTCACATAGTAGGTACTTCATAAGAATTGATTGGATTCCTGTGTCTTTCCTGTGGTTTTCTCTGAGGGCATCAAGAGTGATTTTCTCCTCATTTCATCCTGTAGAAGAAATTTCCAGGATTAGTTTATCAAGGCTGAACCTTGACTGCTAAACTCATGTTCACTGTAGAGCCAACTCAAAGGTCATCTCGAAGGCTGGGCCTTGGCATTGCCCGAATGTACAGTGGATTCAGCTAATCCTGGGAAGAAACCAGTCTGGCCAGAGTCTAGGGACCATGAAAACCCAATGATGGTATCTGTTACATGATAGGTCCTTCTGTCTCCTTTGGCCCTGGCCATTGGAGTGAAACTGCCTATTGGGAAAAGTGAGCAGACACAAGCCTCCTTCAATTAATTTCTAAATAGCCCCTGTGCCCTGGTTTGAATGGAGGGGATGGAGGAGTTAAACAGGTTGAGCCTTTTGAATCATGCCTTCAAGGCACTAGGGAGCCATTGAAAATTTTTGAGATGGTGGTAGAGGGGGTGACATGATGAGATCTGGGCTTTAGGAAAATCATTTTTGGTAGCAGTGTAGAGGATGGAATGGAGAGGGAAGAGACAGAACAAGGAAAATAATTAGGAGGTTATTATAATAATTCTAGTGAGAAACGAGGGTCTGAATCAGGGTAGAGGCTATATGAGTGAACAGAAGAATCAAATATGAGAGATGTGAAGGAGGGAGGATTGACATGACCCAAAATGGCTGAATCAGCACACCAGGAATCAATTAATCTCTCCCCCTCTCTCTGTGTCTCTGTCTGTCTGTCTGTCTGTCTGTCTGTCTGTCTGTCTGTCTCCCTCTCTCCCTCTCTCCCTCTCCCCACCCCCCATCTCTCTGTCTGTCTCTTCCTACCTAGGTGGTAAATTACGTCTACCCTCTAAGTAACTTGGCACTCTAGTCTTGCTGTCCTCTGCATCAGTGCAGAGGGGTTCCCATCCACACTGCCTCTCATGTTCTCCTTCCCACTGAGGGCAGAACTTTGGGATGGGATGAACAGAGTGGGGACTAGGAGTGTGTGAATAGGAGGCGATTTGCCTTGCAACCATAGCATCATGGACCTAGGGTTGGGAGGCCTCTTACCAGTCATCAGTGCGATGCCTTCCTTTCACAAAGGAGGAAACTGAGGCACAGAATCATAGACCTAGAGTTGACCCTAGAGGCCTTCTCTTCCAACCCCCTCACTTCACATAGGAGGAAACCAAGAGTCTTGGAAATCGAGTGATTTCTTCAAGGTTATTCTGATTCCAGAACTATTGCTTTTTTTTTTTACTGAGCTATATTTGAAATGTCTCTCAGGAAAGCTTAATATATATAATATATACATATACATAAAATAATCCCAAAGCGATTCCTCCTGTCAGCTGACATGTGCATCTCTTGGGAGCAGTCCTCCCTTGTTCTATTAAATTCAGGTATAGATTTTTATCCTGCTTTCTTAATCCTCGTGACTTCTTATGAAACTATAAAGGACATTCCAAGGCAATCCTTGTCCCAGGTCACTGATCAGCAGCACCTCAGGAAGACTAGCCTCTGGAAATGGGCTGCTCCCCCTTTCCCTCTGCCCATCCGTGCTTCAGAGGGCTCCCCCCTTGTTTCACACTCCCATTTCCTCCCAGAGACGTTACTTTCCCATTAATTTTTGCTTACGACAAGCAAATGATTTCCAGGGAGGAACAAACAAAGTCAACCAGAGTCAATGTTGGAGTTCTTTTACAGGAATGTGTAACTGAGTGCGCCTTCTTCTCTGACCCCCTGAGTGCTGCACTGGCCTGAAGGAGTCAAGGGGAGGAGAGCCCTCAGAAGCTTTATGGGATCAAGGGAGCATAGATTTAGAGCTGGGAGGAATCTTAGAAGAAGACCAGCAAGTCCAAGCCCCTCATTTTATAGGTGAGGAAACAGTCCTAGAGAAGGGAAGTGATTTGCCCAAGGTCATATAGCTAGCTTTTAAGGTTTAGAGCAGGAATTCAAACCTGGGTCCCTTCGTTATAAATCCAGGACATTTTCTACTGTAACGTAAAGTCTCTCTAGCTGGGATCTGAGAGACAATGCTGGTGTGAACAGAAATGTGTGCATATTGTGTCTCCCGAGAGAATGGAAGCTCAGGGGCATCTGGGTGGCTCAGTGGACTGAGAGCCAGGTCTAGAGACAGGAGGTCCTGGGTTCCAATCTGCTCTCAGACACTTCCCAGCTGAGTGACCCTGGGCAAGTCACTTAACCCTCATTGCCTAGCCCTACAGCTCTTCTGCCTTGGAATCAATACATGGTATTGAGTTTAAGGCAGAAGGAAGGGTTTAAAAAAAGAGAATGGAAGCTCATTAAAGACAGGGATGGTTTTACTTGGTCTTCGTATGGTCAGTGCTTGGCACATATTTGTTAAGTCTTTTTTCAGTTGTGTCTGACTCTTCATGATCCCATTTGGTGTTTTCTTGGCAAAGATACTGAAGTACTTTGCCATTTCCTTCTCTAGCTCCATCTTTTACAGATGAGGAAACCGAGACAAAACAAGGTTAAGTGACTTGTGCAGGGTCCCATAGATGGTAGATTTCTGAGACTGGATTTGAACTCAGATTGTCCTGATTCCAGACCTGGTACTCTATGAACAAGTCACCTAGCTACCCCACTGGCATTATTAGGTGCCCAAGAAATATAATAAATGCTGGCTAATTGAAAGAAAGAAGGATGGCCAGGTCAAGAGTTCAGAGTATGAACTGTGGGGCTGTAGTAAAGGATGAGAAATCTTGTCACCTATCAGTTTATGAAGGGTAGAGCGCTCTGTGTGTTATTTTAAGCACGAGGTCATGTCTGGCTGGGACTCAGTAGGTACCAAGTGTCTTTAGTGTAGAGTAATGTATTGCAATATTTCTACCCTTTCCTTGTAGAATCTGTATTGTTAACTAAATACAGGTTCCTTAAAGAAAGGAAAGTGGTGATAATGACTTGGCCTTGAGCATCATCATCATCATCATCATCATCATCATCATCTTCTTCTTCATCATCATCTTCATCATCATCTTCATCATTCCTCAATTATCTTTTGCCCATACACAGCTTGTGGTTTCTCTGCTGTCAGGCAAGCTCTCTATTCCAAGGGTAGTAGAGTGTCTGTTTCTCCTACTCCCCACCTACCCAAGAAGGAATAGAAGGTTAAGGTCATACCAGTAGGCAATTGGGTACCATTCGAGGCTCTTTTCTTTGGATCAGAGCCTCGGGGAGGGGATAAAGAAGGATCCAGAATATGAATTCTTCCTCCTCCCCTCCTCCTTTCAGCTGGGAGCTAGGAAAGCATGGCAGAGATCAGTCCCTGGGAATTCAGCGAGAAGGGGTGGGGAGCAGGGTTCCTAGATTCCCCCAACGTGATGTCACACAAATCTGAAGGCCCAAGGCTTTTAGCCAACAATGACCAACAAATGGCCCTATTTCTCCTTAGGTCTGAACCCTAGGGGATTAGCAGACAGGGACACCAAAGGATATTAGCTTCTAGGGTGTGGTTAGGTGATAGTTCCCAAGAACTTTTGAAAAGAATTCTCCAATCTGGAATTGTCCTGCCCAACAAAGAAGTCTGAAGCTATCCTTTCATGCCTACTTACCACTTATTGGATTAAAGTAGCAATGCTCCTCCTAGAGCAATTCTCTGTTTTGTTTGAAGTTTTGTTGAGGTTCAGGTGAAATATTTGTGGAATTATAAGACTCCCAAGGGATGTACAGGGTGTTTTCTTTGGGGGGAGGGCTTGCCAAGCCCTTTTTAGGGCTTCCCATCCACCTTTGGTGTCTACCTGCCACCCAGCTCTCACCTGTGGCTCCAAGAAGCTGTAGCAGCTACCACATTGAAACTTGTCATTGACTTAGGGGGATGTCTACCCCAAGCTTGTGAAGACTTTGCCCAGCAGAATGGGCAGGTGAGAACAATTTTCCCCAATGGCCATGAAGGTGGTTAGAACTTGTTAGACATGGAAGATGCCCAAGTCACTTACTGCACCCTGAGCCATCACCAGTCTTCCTGACTTTTATCCTGCCATTGGACTTTAATGACTCTAGAAGAGAGAGCGTGGCTGAAAACTTTGTCCAACTCTGCCTCACTTTAAATCTAATTCATTGGCAAGTCAATACAACAATTCTATAATGTCATTGTTCTTCTCTGAAAATAACGTATGAACAACAATGAGACGTAGAACTAGAAGGAGCCCAAGGACCATCTGATCCAAGAGCAGTCATTGAACAAAATCCCCCTGAGGCCTAGAATAGAGATTTGACCAATGTCTAGGGCTAAAACTAGGGGGGTACAGTTAGAGCTTTATTCCAAGGCAACAAATTTGTTGTTGTTGTATAGTTCTTCTCAGTCATGTCCAACTCTTTGTGACCTCATTTGGGATTTTCTTGGCAAGGATACTAGGATGGCTTGCCATTTCCTTCTCTAGCTCATTTTACAGGTGAGGAAACTGAGACAAACAGGACTAAGTGACTTTCCCAGGGTCCCACAGCTAGTAAGTGTCTGAAGCCAGATTTGAGACAGTTTTGAATTCCTTATTCTGTCAAATGGCAGGTTGCAATCAGTAAACAAACAAGTATCTATTTTTACAAAATATTTTTATTTTGACAAATATTTCCCAATATGTAAGATTTTTAAACATTCATTTAAAATTTTTTGAGTTCCAAATTCTCTCCCTTCCCCACTCCTTGAGAAGGTAAGCAATATGATATCAATTACACATTTGAAGACATGAAAAATATATGCCCATATTAGCCACTTTGTTTTTTTAATTCTAAGATATTTTATTTTCCCAATTACATATGACAATATTCAACATACTCTTTCCAAAATTTTGAGATCCAAACCATCTCTCTCTCACCTCCATCCCCCTACTCAGAGATGGTAAGCAACTTGATCTGGGCCACACATGTATTATCATGTAAAACACACTTCCATGTTGGTCACTGTTGTAAGGGAACACTCATACAAAACCCAAACCCCATTAAAAAAACCCATAAATACACTGATGTGAAAGATAGTCTGATTTGTTCCTCATCTGACTCCAACACTTGTTTCTCTGGAGGTGGAGTGCATTCCCCATCATAAGTCCTTCAGAATTGTCCCAGATCATTGTATTGCTGAGAGTAGTGAAGTCTATCACATTTGATCATCCCACAATGTTGTTACTGTGTACGATGTTCTCCTGGTTCTGCTTATTTCACTCTGCATCAGTTCATGGAGGTCTTCCCAGCTCTTTCTGAAATCCTCCTGCTCATCATTTCTTATAGCATACTAGTATTCTATCACCAACATATACCACAATTTGTTCAGCCATTCTCCAACTGATTCATGTTAACCATTTGTAAAAGAATCATTAGGTGGGGGCAGCTGGGTATCTCAGTGGATTGAAAGCCAGGCCCAGAGACAGGAGGTCCTGGGTTCAAATCTAGCTGCAGACGCTTCCCAGCTGGGTGACCCTGGGCAAGTCACTTAACCCCCATTGCTTAGCCCTTACCACTCTTCTGCCTTGGAGGCAATACACATTATTGACTCCAAGTTGGAAGGTGGGGTTTTAAAAAAAAAGAATCATTAGGTGGACCAAGAGCCTGGCCAGAACCAAACTCTGTTTCCCATATTCTATACCTTCCTTTGGGTTGACACTGATCCTTGAATGCTAGCTATAATCATTCAACCATTGCTAGTCCGACATTACTCAATTAATTTGTCTTGGCTGCAGCATGAGCTTTCTTAGGTCCTCCCTTCCCTGGGTCATCCTCAAATCTATGAGAGAACAAGGCTGGACTCAATGACCTCTAAGGTCCTTCCTGGTCTAAGTCTGTGAAGGAATAGCTCCAATTACCTAGGAAACGATAGTCATGGATGACAGAAAGGAAACACCATGAAAGAGATTTTGGGAGGTGAAGAAAGAGGCAACCAAGTCCTCAAAAAACCAAGGGGAAAATGTAATGGATCCCCTCTGGAGGTCGTACACTCTGATGGATAGAAAAGTTGATATGGAATCAGAAAGACATGGGTTCAAATCCCACCTCATATGTGTGCCCCCAGGCAAGTCACTTAACCTCTGTCTACATCAGTTTCCTCCTCTGTAAATGAAGGTTTGAATTCAGGGACCTTTAATGTTTCTTCTAGCTCTAAATCTATAAGCCAATGAGTCTCAGCTGTTCAACTTACTACATAGGGGACCCTGGGAGAGCACTCTACCTGGCATATAGTAAACAACAGATAATTGCTTCTACTTTTTTAAATGCTTGCCTTCCATCTTAGAATCAGTACTGTGTATTAGTTCCAAGGTAGAAGAGTAGTAGTAAGGGCTAGGTAATGGAGATTAAATGACTTGCCCAGGGTCACACAGCTTGGGATTATTTGAAGTCACATTTGAATCCAGGACCTCCCATTTCCAGGCCTGGGTCTCTTTCCACTATCTACCTAGCTGCCCCTGCTTCTACTTCTTGTGGTTTTGTTAGTATAACAATTCATCTATCTATCTATATGTCTGTCTGTCTGTCTGTCTGTCTGTCTGCCTATCTATCTATCTATCTATCTATCTATCTATCTATCTATCTATCTATCTATCTGTCTGTCTGTCTGTCTGTCTGTCTGTCTGTCTCTCTGTCTCTCTGTCTCTGTCTCTGTCTCTGTCTCTCTCTCTCTGAGGCCAACAGGTGCCAGAGTCACAGCTGATTGCTAAGTTGTTACTCTTTGTACTTGAAGAAGACCAAAATGGCATCACTAGATTGGGGTCAATGGACAGTGTGTCCAACTGTGGCTTATTAGAGCTGTGCCGCACATTGGGCACAAATAGCCCATATGAATATTTGGGATAGAGATATCTTTAAATTTGGTTATCTCATGCTTCTTTTGAACTACTGTGATTCTTTGATCACAGAGCATGAAGCCTTCTTTGACGTCAGTAAGTCATGCTGGATGGTGCTGTGCCAGTGCCTTCTACGTCCTCAGGCTCACCCAACTAGAAACTGTCTGAGGTGGGATTTGAACTCAGGAAGATGATGAGTCTTGCTCTTGTGTTCTATGGCACCCTTTAGCTGCCCATAGATCTATCCATCCATCTATCACCCAATATTTTCCCAGGAATTTAATACTTATCAAACACCAACCCAAGCAAACAAATTGGCTTGGATACTGTTTACATTTCAACGAATTAATTTTCACAAATCAAGCAGAATAATGGGATTTTTGTCCCTCCCTCAGAGATCTCGTCAGGTTCCTTTCTTTGTTGCTAGTCCTTGTATCTTTGCCCAGAGAGGCACCCTGAGCCTGACCTCCAACTTTCTGGCCCTGCGTTTATGTCTTGGTATAATTTCCTAAAGGTCTCTGCAGCTTTCTCTGTGTCCTTCCCTCACTGCTGAGGTCTTAGTGGCACCCAAGTACTCTATTACATGGAAGATTGATGTGGGATTTCCTTGGTTGGGTATAGGCTGACTGATACAAATCCATTACCCTTCTAGTCTCCTTTTGGTACTTTTCTGTGGCTGAATCCATTCACTTGGTAGTGAGTGACCTGCAGCTGCTGAAATAATTCTGACCATTGTTCTCATTCTCTGTTTTATCCTTCCTCCCTCCCTCCCTTCCTCCCTCCCTCCCTCCCTCCCTCCCTCCCTCCCTCCCTTCCTTCCTTCCTCCCTCCCTCCCTCCCTCCCTTCCTTCCTTCCTTCCTTCCTTCCTTCCTTCCTTCCTTCCTTCCTTCCTTCCTTCCTTCCTTCCTTCCTTCCTTCCTTCCTTCCTTCCTTCCTTCCTTCCTTCCTTCCTTCCTTCCTCCCTTCCTCTCTCCCTCCCTTCCTTCCTTCCTTCCTTCCTTCCTTCCTTCCTTCCTTCCTTCCTTCCTTCCTTCCTTCCTTCCTTCCTTCCTTCCTTCCTTCCTTCCTTCCTTCCTTCCTTCCTTCCTTCCTTCCTTCCTTCCTTCCTTCCTTCCTTCCCCCTACCTCTCCTCTTCTGGCTTTGAATCAATACTAGTGATCAGTTCCAAGGAAGAAGAGTGGTAAGGGCAGGCAATTAAGGTTAAGTAATGTACTCAGTGCCATACAGCTAGGAAGTATCTGAGGTTAGATTTGAACTTGCATCTCGAGGCCTCACTTTCTATCCATTGATCCACCTCGCTGGCCCTGACATACTTTTCAAAGGACTCTTGTATTTCTTAGCTTCTCTTTTCTTCTTAACAATCTTGTGAGGAAATGCTGGCCAGAGAAACTGCTCTTAAGAGGCCCTAAGAGAGAAGGCTGTACAGCTGAACAGTCTCAGTTCTCAGGCCTCCTGCCTCTCAGGCCTGGGTTCTTTTTCCCTCCCCACAGGCCTTCCGTTCCTAGGTCTAGAAACAAGAGTAACTTCAGGCATTGGGACCTCACTGGGCCCACCTGGACAGGCCTGGCATGATAAGTTCAGCCTTGCCTCTTGGGCCTCTTGCCCAAGTAGCTACCCTCTGAACCTCCAGGACCCAAACTCTTCTAGGCCACCTTCCTGGGTGAAGGCCAAGGCACCAATGCCCCTGGGGAAGCCAGCCTTTCCTTCAACTCAGAGCTTTGTCCACTCCTTGGGATCCAGGGACTTCTTATCACCATTCACTTTCAGAAACCTTTTCCCATGTGTATTATTACTCCAAATCCTCTCAACAGCTCCATAGAGAAAGAATATGGAGGGATCATTAGCTTCCACTGACAGAAAGAAACTGAGGCAAGCGGAGGTGATATGATTTGCTGGGGGCTAACAGCTAGTACACAAACAACAGAGCTGGAACTTGGAATTTGATTAATTGTGCTTCCTATAGCACCATGTTGTCTCCTACATAGTAATAGCCAACACTTTCATTTTACAGATGAGGAAACTGAGGCTAAAAGAGATTAAAGTGATTTGTCCATGATCACACAGCATTGGAGGCCAAATTTATAATCAAGTCTTCCTGACTTCCAGGTCTAGTGTTCTGATCATGTGCCACCTAATTGTTCTTAACCCATCCAAGCCTCAGTTTCCTCATTTGTAGAATGAATTAATTATATTTCATGACTTCTAGGGCCCTTTCAAGCTTTAAATTTAGTATTCTGTGATCTCATTTTATCTTTACAAGATTCCTGAGGTATATAATGCAAGCACTGTTATGTCCATTATTATAGAATTATTATAGAAATGGGGAAACTGAGGCTCACGGCAAGGAGTATTTCATTTTTATTGCCATATCCTCAGCACCTGACTTGAAATAAAGGTGTGTTAATTAATTAGGTGACTGGTTTATAGTCTCAGAGCTACCAAGTATCTGGGTCAGGTCTTCTTCTTCCTTGTCAAATGCCCCTCAGTGGCCTAATGTTATTCTGTGGGACTCACTGAGGGCCCATCCAGGTGCTAAATTCCATACACTTCCCACCTAGTAGGCCTAGAGACCCCCCTCCCCGGGCACCTAAAAGGTGGACCCTTTGAGAATCTGCCCACTCCTGTGCAGCTTGGCTCCAACTCCTCAGATAGGAAGAAGCAAAGTCTAGATTAACCATAAAGGATCTGGAAGGGAATGAAGCTGAAGTAAGGAGTTTGTCCCTTTCCATTCATGATACTGTGTCCTCTGAGTTCCTGGGCACCAGCTGGACCTGTGTTCAAATTTGACCTCAGACACTAGCTATGTGTCCCTGGGCAAGTCACTTGACCCTGTTTCCCTCAGTTTCCCCATCTATAAAATTAGCTGGAGGAGGAAATGGCAAGCCACTCCAGTTTCTTGGTCAAAAAGACCCCAAATGGGGTCCTAGAGAGTCAGACACAACTGAAAAGTGACTAAACCCCAAATAACAAAAAGTAGGTGTATCCACCTTATTACAGTCAGGTCCAATGAATCGATGAATCAGATGAATCATTGTCATTCACACTGTTCTGTTGTCATTCCAATCCAGTGGAAATATGAGACTACCAGGGAAGGTCCAAATGGACCAATACTATCGGGCTGATCAGAAGGAAGACACATCTCTCTATGAGACTGTCAGCAAAGATACTGGGAGTAGTTTGTAATACCCTTCTCCAGATCATTTTACAGATTGGGAAACTGAGGCAAACAGGGTATGGTGACTTGCCCAGAGTCACACAGCTAGTGAATGTCTGAGGTCATATTTGAACTCATATCCTCCTGATTTTAAGCCTGGCACTCTCTAATTCAAGGTCTTTTGGCACAAATGGGGGCATGCCAGTGACTTATCCTTTATTTTTAGATAATGTGCCCCTGCTGGTAAATGATATTCTTCTCGTAAAGAATCCAATCATTTATTAGATTCTTATTTTCTGAATGCTCAGTGGGATAGTGAACACACATGAAAGCGATATCCAGAAACAGTCAGGAAAAACTGTGCTTGGCATGGTGCCTGGCACATAGTAAGAGCTTAATAAATGTTAATTGACTAACTGACTGAATAGATAGATAGGTCTTTGTGATTAAAATGTAGAATCTGAGGTAAGAAAAGGCAAGAGTCCTGGGTTCTAGTCCTGACTCTGCTACTTTGTGTTTAGGTTCGTTCCTTTCCTTGAGCCTCAGCTTTCTCTTCTAACAAATGAGGGGGTGGCATTAGGCACCCTGAGGTCCCTTCCAACTCTTAGTCTTCCTATTCTATGGGTCCAGGAAAGCTCCCCTAGGGTTGAGGGTGGGGAGGAGGGGCCTCATCACCACTGTCCATTTCTCCTGGTTGGTACTAGAATCAGAAGGCTGAGATTCAAATCCTACCTCTGATACTTCTTACCTCTACAAGTCTTTTAGTCCCATCTGTATAGAGAAGAGAGAAGACAAGAAGCTTTGAAAATTCTTTCTAGGTCTGGATCTATGCAGGAGAAAGGAGAGAACCAGGCTGGAAGGAATCCTTTCCTTTCCCCAAACCCCTCTTCCATTCTTTGAGCCCCTGAGGTCTCAGGAGTCCACTCCCAAGGGTGGTGCTAGCAACAGGAAACAGGAACTATTTGGCATCACTTGGCAACTCTGGGCACTATGTTATTAAATGGTTCTTGTTCATTATACTCAAAGAGCACCAAAATGACATCATTATAGTGTTAAATAGCACACCAACAAGGCTGAGATCAGCCTTGCTCGGTTTCCCTTTGAGCTTTGATCATAAGAATCTGGTTGAGAGAAAATGATTGTTCTATCTCTTTCAGGAAAATTGGGGTTTCCCAGAAAGGGAAGGACTACAGGAAGTTTCATTCCTTAATAAGAATCACCCCAGTGGTTTGGGATATGAACATGCCTCTGAACATGCTCCTTTCCATTGATACTGTCACCTAATGTTCTAAGTTCTGAGAGGTCCTGGGATGACAGCAGCCCAGATTGAGGGTTCAAAGGTCTACACCTCTCTTTTGAAAGAGGAGGATACTGAGGTTCACACAGAGGTCAAGGGATTGGTCCAAGATCACACAAGGAGTGACAGGCAGGACTTGAATTCAGGTCCTCTGATTCAAAGAACCCATGTTCTTGAATGACTGGCTTCAAATCACAAATGAATTGTAGCATTGTTTTTCAGAATGCTTTAACTGATAACTGATAGCAACCCAACTCAAGAAGCATTTATTTTATAGATGTGTATATAGGTGAGATAATATTTGTAAAATGTTTTGCAAACCTAAAATAGTATTTGAAAGTTAAAGACAAATGACAGTCCTGCAGCCAGTTAATTAGCATTTATCAAGTGCCTATTATGTGCCAGGCACTGTGAGAAGTCCTGAGAATATAAAGATAGGCAAGAGGGCAGCTAGGTGACTCAATGAATTGTAAGCCATGCCCAGAGATGGGAGGTCCTAGGTTCAAATCTGTTCTCAGACCCTGGGCAAGTCACTTAATCCCTAAAGCCTAGCTCTTATTGCTCTTCTGCCTTAGAACCAATACACAGTATTGATTCTAAGATAGAGGGTGAGGGTTTAAAAAAAGACTGGCTAAAGACAATCCTTGCTCTTGAGGAGCTCCCAGTCTAATGAAGGAGACATCATGTAAACAACTATATACAAGCAAGGTCAATTCAGGAGAAAGAGATAACCAGCAGGTGGGAGGCACTCAAATTAAGGAGGATGGGCAAAGGCTTCCTGAAGATGGTGGGATTTTACTTGGGATCTGAAGGATGCTAGGAGGCAAGGATGGGGAGGGTGAGCATTCCTGGTCTGGGGAATTGACAGCCAGAGAGAACATTCCGAGTGGAGAGATGGAGGCTTTGAGAAATAGAGTACATGGCAGATGTGGAGGAGACAGGCAGAGGAGTGTAAAGTGTGGGAGGGACTCATTTATGAAGGGCATTGAATGCCAGAGGATTTTGTATTTGGTCCTGGACACGATAGGGAGCACGGGAGTTTATTCAGGGTAGCTGTGACATGGTCAGACGTGATCTTTAGGAAAATCATTTTGGCAGCTGAGTGGAGGATGGACTGGACTTGGGGGGAGATGAGACAGATAGACCCCCAGTAGCTACTATAACAGTCCAAGTGTAAGATGATGAGGGCCTGAGTTCTCCTGAGAAATCATGTGAACACCTTCAGATTTTCATTCATTCTTACAATGAGCATTTAGTAAGCACCTACCATGTGTGAGTCTTTGTGCAGGGCACTGAGCAGATGAAGATCAAAAAATGTAACTTCTTAATGTTCTCCAACATCTGCATGTCTCTGAAGACTTTGCCTGCTCTCCTAGCAATGCCCTCTACTCCAGGCCTTTCATCATCAAAGCTAATTTGTCCTGTGTTCTTACCACTCAGTAGTCTATGACATCTTCGACTATTGTTTTCTCATAGGATTGTTCAACTTTTCATGTGCACAGTTTCATCCTTTCCACTAGAGTTATTATGTCTCATTATTATTAGCAATAATATCAATAATGTATATCTATCTCTCTATCTCTCTATCTATCTACCTATCAATCTGTCAGTCTATCTGTTCCACCATCCATCCATCCATCCATCCATCCATCCATCCATCCATCCATCCATCCATTCATCCATCCCTCCATCTAGTTATCTATATATCTAATAATGAAAAGCAGTGCATCATGGTGGATAAGGAGCTGTCTTTGGGGTTCAAATCCTGCCTCTATCACATACTGGTTAAGCAGTCTCTTAATCTCTCAGGACTTCAGGCATCTCTCTAATAAGTCTAAATTTCAGAGAAAATAGTGATCTGTCTGTACTGGAGGGTTGAATCTCCATCCCTAGGGTTTCCTTATACCAACAAAATCCTGGGGCTGGTTACCCCTCAAACCAATCAATGAACCACCCTCCCTCTAGGACTTTCAGATCTGCAAAGTGCTTTCCTCACAGTTGCAGTGCCCATGCCCTATAATGTAGGGAGCAGAGATAACACCTTGTATTATTTTTGTGGTCCTCACAGCATCCTGTACATATTTGAAGTTCAGTTAATGTTTGTTGAAACCAGTTGGTCTCTAGGCCAATTCTGGGCAGGGTGAGGGAAATACTTTTAGGTAGAATTTGGGAGCCCATTTGGCTTGGATCTTTAGGAGGATAATAGAGCTGGAGTATGGAGATGCTTTCTAAATTTGGGAAAGTCCCAGACCTAATTGGTGGGGAGACATTTGGCTCAGAGATCTAGCCCAGATTGAACCACTGGAGAGGAGAGCTGACTGATAGCCATAGACACCTTCTCTTTCCTAATGCTTGGGACCCACAAGTGGGTAGGAAGGGTCAGGAATTGAGAGGTAGCTGGAGTTAGGGTTTCAGACTAGGGCTTGCGGTCAGGGTTAGGTCTGGGCCTGGCCTGGAGGGCGGGAGGAAGAATATGAGGAAAGTTGCATGGTATGTATAAATCCTGGATTTGTCAGGGGATCAAATTCACACTTACTGTGTAACCTTGAGGCTAGTTGCCAGACCTTTGGAAACACATACACAAAATAAGAACAATAACACTGATATTTTGGAGTCTGGACAGTTGGTTTCAAATATGAGGGTGGAAATAAACATTTATATAGCACCTACTATGTGCCAGAGACTATGATAAACACTTAAACATATCCCATTGGAGCCTCACAATAACCTTTTAATGTAGGTGTAATATCCCCATTTTACAGTTGATGAAAATTGAGGTAGAAAGACTACCAGGGATCATGGAGGACATCTTGGATGCTTGAATCCTGAATGATGTTTCATTTGACTTTTAAAGCCTGCCTACCCAGGCAGCAGCCAGATCTTGGAATCAGGAAGCTAGAATCCTAGAATCATGGAAATTCAGAATGTAAGGGACATTGTAAGCTTATCAGTCTCAGTGTCTTTACCGCCTACTTTTGCCACTTACTCACTATGTGATCTTGTAGGTAAAATCTTCCTGGGCTTCAGTTTCCTTCTCTATAAAATAAAGAGTTGAACTATGTGCTCTCTGAGGATCCTTCCAACTCTAGACCTAGAATTCTTTAAGGTTCAAATACTGTAAGAGGGTCCACCAAAATCTAGTGAAGATCAAATGTCTAAGCTACAAAGAAGGGCAGCTCTAAGCTTGAGTGTTGCTAGCCAAGGTCCTGAAGGGTGCATATAACTGATATGAAAGTTAGGGGTCCTAAAGCAATGATGTTTCAAAAATGACTTGGCTGAATCATTGCTCCTCAAGACTGAGAGCTAAGAGAAGAGAGTCTTTAAGCTCTCCAAGACCTTCATTTCATGCCTCAGACACAAAGGCATCTTTAAATACCTGGCTGTATGGGAAAAGTTTCTAGTTAAGTAGTATATTAGAATATAGGAGTTCTAGTGACATGCCCTAGTCTTCATGCTGCCTGAAATCATAGGATGGTAGGGCTGGAATTGTTTTTAGAGATACGATGACTTATCAATGATATGGCCTCAGTTTCCTCATAGGTACAATGAAGGGGCTGGAACAGGTGACCTTTAAAGTTCCCTCTAACTTGAAATATGCGAATTCTTGCATTTTATAGAAAAGGAACCTGATGTCCAGATGGAGGAAGTGACTTATCCACAAGCACTTAGCTGATTGGTGGAGATAGCACATCTTAGAATTCTGGTATCTTGGCTTCTTATCTAGCACTGATTTTCACCAGGCTGAGAAGTTTGAATTTTATTTAAGAAGCCATGTGTGTGTGTGTGTGTGTGTGTGTGTGTGTGTGTGTGTGTGTGTGTGTATAGTTAGGAGGGTCAATGTATTGAAAGACATATCTAGAGATTGGTAGTCCCGGGTTCCATCTGGCTTCAGACACTTCTTAGCCATGTTACCCTGGGCAAGTCACTTAACCCTCTATTGTCTAGCTCTTACTGCTCTCCTACCTTGGAACCAATACACAATTTTGATTCTAAGATGGAAGGTAAGGATTAAAAAAAAGAAGCCCTTTTGAAGGTTCAGAGCAAGGGATGATGTAATCAGAACTGTATTTAGAAAGAAGCATCTGCTAGTTGCTTAAGGTGAAACAGTGGGCTGAATTGAGCAAGATGAAATCTAATTAATACTTGGGTTATTGCTAATTTATTCTCTCTCATAGTGTTGGCATGTTGTGTCCCCCATTAGATTGTGAGCTTCTTGAGGGCAGGGACTGTCTTTTGTCTTTCTTTGTATCCTCAGCACTTAACAGAGTGCCTGGCACCTAGAGGCCCTTAATATATGCTTGCTGACTTGACTAATAGAAATGAATGTAAGGTCTTCCCTTTGAGTGCAAAAGATCCATTTTATAAGGGCAAGATGGCAAGTGTGGCTTAGCAGTATTTCATCTGAGAAAGAGTTTGAGGTTTTATTGGTCAGAAAGCTCAGTGGGATGAGCAGTGGTCAGGAAAGTGAATATGCCATTAAGCCGCATTCAGTGAGGCAGAGCTTCCAAGAATGAGGAGGGAGCAGTCCCGTGGTCCTCTGCTCTGGATTGACCACACTGGAAGGATTGTACTTAGTTCTGGATCACCTTTTTGGAAGGATGTTGAGTCCAGAGGAATACAAACAAAACTGGTGAAGGGTCTCTAGATCATATCATATGAGGTTCAGTTAAAGGATATTTAGCCCAGAAAAAGAAAACTCATGGCATCTGACTTAAGTGTTTGAAAGGCAGCGATTTGAGATCTTCCCTGTTTGAATGCAGAAGACTGGACTAAAAGTAATTGGTGGAAGTGGCAAAGTGACATATTTAGGCTTGAAGGCAGGCAAAATGTTCTAGCCACCAGTACTATCCCAAAGTAGAGTGGACTGACTAGAAAGTAGTGAGCTTCCCGTCTTTGGAAGTCTTCAAGCTGAGGCTGAATGACCACTCACCAGGGGCATTGTAAAGGGAAATCTTTTCAGCTATGGGCTGGATTAGGTGCTTCTCACATCCTTTCTAACTCTGAAATTCAGTCAATTCAGGATTTGTAGGGGAAGAGACCTGGGGACAAGGAGGTTCGTTTCAAAGGCTATTGCAACAAGCTAGGCAAATAGTAATGAGTGTCTGTCTGATCTGGACGGTTGGGTGGGAATTGAAGTGAACAAGGATGAATCTGAAGGCCCTAGTGAAGGAAAGAGCTCTAGGATTTGGGGGGAGGAAAGGAAAAAGGAAGGAGTCAAGGGCAACTCCAGGCTTCTGAGCCTGAGAAAAATCATAATAATGCTGGCAACTCCTCTCCTTCCTAGAGGGCTTTAATACTTTCATGAGCATTTTGGACAGTTTTCATTTTAAAAATCTCTTTTGTTTCCAAATACAAGATGTATCAAAAGTCAGTGCAATTTGTTTTCCTAAAGATTTAAGGGAAGTAGGAAGGAAATACATATTTAAAGAACTCCTACTATGTGCCAAGAGCTTTTGACTTGATCCTTATGACAACCATGGGTAGTAGAAGCTATTCTTATCCCTATTTTACGTAGGCAGAGAGAGGTTAAATAACTTGTCCAGGGTCAAATAGTTCATGTCTGAGACTGGATATGAACTCAGATCTTTTTGCCTCCAGGTCCAATATTAAGCGTTAATATATTAATTATATGTGGGATATATTAACCATATTCCTCCTGCCTCATCTATGCAGAGAGATACTCCTTATAACAAAATGTAGAAGAGAAAAAGAAACAAGGCAGTTACCTGAAACTATCAGAGTAGCCTAGCCTGACAGACTATGCAGTGTTCCATAACCATAGTGCCCTGCCTCCTGTGCAAAAAGAAGGAAGAGAAGCACATTAGAAATAGTCTTCTGAGCCAGGCTCAAGATTTTCAAAGCCAATTCCTCCCAATAACCCAGTGACATAGGTAGTACAAGCATGATCATCCCCATTCTATAGGCAAGGAAACTGTGGCTCCAATAGGTCATGTGACTAGCCTCCAGGCACATAGCTAGGAATTTCTTGAGGCAGGATTTGAACTCAGGTTTCCTGTGTTCTATTACTTCTTTTAAGAAAACTGACAGGAACAATCATAGCATCACAGTCATGGGAGTTAGAAAAGAGCTCTGGGATCATTCAAGGTAGACCCCTTATTTTACAGAAACAGAGACGTGGTGAGGGAACTAAGCAATCAGCCAATCCACATGCATTTATTAAGTGCCCACTATATGCTAGTCACTGTGCTTAGGACTGAGGATGCAGTGCCGAAGTAGAAATCGTCTCTGCCCTCTAGGCTATTACATTTTAATGTGGGAGGCAGGCAGGGGGAGAGACAACATGCTAACATTTAGATTTATACAAAACACACAGAGAACAGGTCCAAGCTGGCACAGAGCTAAGGTGCAATTCAAACCCAGATCTTCTCACTCCAACTTGGAGCTCTTTCCATGACATCATCCGAGACCCAAAAGATAATTCCCTGCCTTCAGGAGAGACCCACCATCCCAAGAATCTGGCTGAGCCAGCCCTAGCTACACCCAAAACCGTGACAGTGCACATCTGGGGAGAATGGTCAACGTCTCTGAGCTGACTACAGTCCCATGTGCTCATTGGACTCAGAGCCAAAGCTGAAGGAGAAGGAATCATGAGAATTA
The DNA here is from genome assembly GCF_027887165.1 of Monodelphis domestica. Taxonomy (NCBI): domain Eukaryota; kingdom Metazoa; phylum Chordata; class Mammalia; order Didelphimorphia; family Didelphidae; genus Monodelphis; species Monodelphis domestica. The sequence continues at coordinate 18,170,009 of NC_077229.1, read as the reverse complement.
AGGATTAACCTGGGACAGTTAATCATTGCTGGTAATTGCATCCTTAATAATCTGGCATTAGGATTAATAATTCATCTTGAGGTACAGGTGATAATGGGAAGATAATAGCCGGAGATAGCCTTGAAACTAATATGGAAAGCTCTCCAGACTCTGCAGGGACTGACCCTGACTTTAGAAGAACAGCCAATCATTAAGCAATTAATGAGCATTTATTAAGCACCTACTATGTGCCAGGCACTGTGCCGGACTGAAGATACAAAGACAATGAATGAAATAAACTTTACCCATAAGGAGATTACAATCTAACAGGGAAGATAGATAGATGGATGCAAGAAAAGAGAGTAATGCCAAGTAGACACAAAGCAGTTATTGCCAAGGTAGTTTGGGAGAGGAGATAGTAGCAGTTGCTGGCATCAGAAAAAGAAGGTAACTGTGCTTGTGCTGAGTGTTGGAGGAAGAGAGATGTCCTATGAGGTGGAGGTGAGGAGAGCGTACATTCCAACGATGGCATATAGCCAGTGCCAAGGTGTGGAGAAGCTGATGGAATATGGTGTAAAAGGAACAGAGAGAGGGTCATTTTGTCTGGATAGCAGGGAGTGAGCCAGGGAAGAATTTCCAGTGAGTCTGGAAAGATAGGTTGGGGCCATGTTGTGAAGGACTCTAAAATCCAAATAATTGGAATTAAGTGACTTGCCCAGTGCCACACTAAGGCACTAAGAAGTGCCTGAGATTAGATATAGACCTAGGACCTCTTGTCTCCAGGCCAGTAATCTTTAAAAAAAAACACTTACGTTCCATCTTAGAATCAATATTGTGTATTGGCTCCAAGGCAGAAGAGTGGTAAGGGTTAGACAGTGAGGAATAAATGACTTTTTCAGGTTCAAACAGCTAGGTAGTATCTGAGGTCAGATTTGAACTCAGGACCCCCTGACTCTAGGCCTGACTCTCAATCCAATGAACTACCTGGCTTCCCCTCTTAATAGTAATTTAATGACACCCTGAACTAAGGTGGTAGCTTTATGTGAGTAGAGAAAGGAGATTAAATTTAGGAGATGTTACAGACATAGAAATAGCAAGATTTGGCAATAATTAGATATGTGGAGTAAGGGAGAGTGAGGATAATGCCAAGGTGGTAAACAGGAGAGCCTGGAAGAATGATAGATACTACGTAAAGATGTTGAGGAGTGGTGGCCAGGAAAGGAAGCTTTGGTTTGGAGAGTTATAGGGACAGTAAGTGGAGTCATAGGCTTATCTTTCATTACACCCTTTCCAGAAGCAACAGTAATACAAATGTGGTTATTGGTTCCAGCCCAATGGAAATATACAATACAAATTCAAGTAATACAATAATTATTTGAATTCCATTGGAACTGCTCTTTTTGAAGTTGTTAATGATATCATAGCTGCCAAATCCAATGACCTTTTCTCAATCCTCATTCTCCTTTGACATCTCTGTAATTTTTAACACTATTGGTTACCCTCTTCTTAAAGCTCTCTTATCTCTAGTGCTTTTGGGCACCATTTTTCCAGGTTCTTCTCTTACCTCTTTGCTACTTCTCTGTCTCCTTTGCCGGAACTTCATCCAGGACAGTCTAGTAACCATGAATGTTCTAAGGGGCTCTGTCCTGGACCCCCTTCTCTTCTATACTACTTCATTAGGTGATCTCATCAACTCCCATGGATTTAATTAAAATCAAATTCATTATCATTATCTTTCTTCCTAAACTCTCTCCTCCTCCTCCTCCTCATTTCCTTATTACCATCAGGGCAATATCATTCTCTCATTCCCTCAGTCTACAAACCTATGAGGTATTAGAAAATAAGTATTGTTTTATTAGTTTAGAGATAGGAAGTAAAGTGGGTGCTTGAAAAAAGAACTGGAGTTTGAAGAAGAGCTGAGAGAGAGTGTTAATTTCAGATGTGACAGTTATAATAATTTTCTGTGTCAATTACTCTCTCTGGCAGTTGGCAGAGACGCACACTCAGAGACTCTTTCTCAGGGCTGGAGGAGGGAACATGTTTGCCCCTCTCTCTGTATAAGGGAAAGACCTGAAGGAACTCAGTGTTTTCCTTTCCCAACTTGGGAAACACTATTGAATATCTATTGTGGTTTTATAGATTGTTTAACTCTGAGAAGACCAAAGAAAAACCTGGTCTTTGGTTTGGACTCTGAGTCTGTTAAGACTCAGAATCCTAACTTGATTCTTGTTGAGACTCAACCAGCAGCCTTTGTTATTTTATAACTTGAAGGCGAAGTTAAGATTTATAAGGATAATAGTGTTAGTTTTTATTTAGATAGTATAAATTTGGGTTAGTCAGATTAAGGAGGATTAGTGTAGCCTGTGAAATACAGGAGAATCAGTTCCTTGTGGAACCAGGGAGTTTATTTGGGTAGATTTAGAATCCCTTAGAATTAAAAATCCTTTATTTATCCTTATATATTTCAATAAATATTTTATCTTTATAATAAGAGTCTCTTTAGTGTCCTTGTACCTGGCCTTGAAGGGAAGTTCACATTTGAGCTTCACTTCTTCACTGAGGATACTTTTGATTACCTCTATCAGTTTGAACCTGATTGGCGAGTTAAACAGTTTTGAAAAGTTTTTAACCTATATTGGAACAGTTTTTACATCTAAATATTATGTTTTATGTAACTCACCATTTTATTTTTACAGGAGAAAGCAGAGGTCAGGAAGGTGTAACAAGTTCCCATGATAAAGATATGGAGAAGTAGAACCTAGAACCTGGGGATCAAGTGTTTTCCATAATCCATGCAATTTATCATTTAAATCAAGACAACCTAATTCTGTTCTCTGTCTTATATACATGAGTTTTTTTCTTTCTGAAGAGGTTGTGAACTCCTTGTGGAAGCCTCCACAGTTTCACCAAACCTAGGGCTGGGAATCACAGATTTTCTGATGGATTATTTTCTATCCCCCTCTTCCTCTCTCTTCCCTTGTCCCCCGAGCTGTCTAATCCTCCCCATCCATGTTAGGATCTAGGACCTAGACTGGACTTTGCCTGGGCCAGGTCTTAGATCTCTTTCTTGTCTTCTGATGATGACGAGAAAAAATTCAGTGAATGAAACCTTCATGGGATTGTCTCCAAGGGTCCAGCATGAGGGATTCTGACCTTGGCTTATATTTGTGCTTCCAGATTGGTGCCTCCCTCTTTGCTAGTAACATCGGCAGTGGTCACTTCGTGGGACTGGCTGGAACTGGGGCAGCAGCAGGCATTGCCACAGGAGGCTTTGAATGGAATGTGAGTAAGACAAGAACAAGGAAAGAGACAATAAAATGACATTGGTCGGAGGGACCTTAGATCTTGGAATGCTAGAAATGGGAGAGACCTTAGAACAGGAGACATAAAGGCTGGGAGGGGCCTTAGAACAGGGGATGTCAGAAGTAGGAGAGAAATTTATTTCAGGTGAGCTCCTCATTTTATGGAGGAGATAATCAAGGCACAGGGAGAAGAAATGACTCAAACTATGTCTTATCACAAATCTGCAGTAATATCACTGTGGCTTTTTCTGTTTTCTTCCTGGCTCCACACACTCACCCTATCAGTTCTTGTTGGTGATATGGCATTTTCTCCATTAATATTTTTCATTAGATTATCTTTCCCAGGCAAAGATGTCACCTCATCTGGATGTGAGAGGACTAGGAAGAGATATTACTAGCCTTGGGTCTCTAGTGGGAAGGTCGATCTTTTTGGACCTTTCTGCATTGCCTGTCAAATTCTCTCCCAATTGAGCCCATTAGTGGGGAGACCTCCAGCCTCTATGTGCTATCCAATAAATTCCAGTTTTTTTCTTTGATGTCTTGGAGTAAATCTCATTTTGATGTTTATTTCAGAGGGGGCCAAAATAGACATTTTTAGAATATTTTTTAAATTTTATTTTTATTGTCATGCAAAACACACTTCCATATTGGTCACTGTTGTAAGAGCACACTCATACATAATCAAAACCCCAAAATAAAACCATAGATCCATTGATATGAAAGATGACTCCAAAAGTTCTTTCTCTAGAGTAGAATATGTTTTGTTCAAGGAAACAAATCAAAGGGTAAGAAAGACTGAATTGTGTTGTACTGGATGCCAAAGGGATTTCTATATAATCTTTGTTCTCAGTTGAAACTCTCAGAGGTCACTGGATTTAAGGGAATTCATAGGTTAGAATGGTATTCGTATTGTGTGTGTGTGTTTTTAAGGGACTCCTTCTTGATTTCAGGCCCTGGTACTTGTGGTTGTCCTGGGATGGGTGTTTGTTCCCATCTACATCAAGGCTGGGGTGAGTATTTGTATTCTATTATCTACCTGAAAATGTTAAAGATGAGCTAATAGAATCCTGGGATACATGGTTGACATTTGTCAATGAGGGAGTTAATCTTTGGTCCTGAGTTCCCAAGGTATTGACTGCTCCTGACCACAGGATTTCATTGATGGAAAGAACCTCAGAAAGCAAGCAGTCCAACTTCTACCTCAATGAGAATTCCCCGTACATCATTCCTGACAAGTGTTCATCTGGTATCTGCTTCCAGTGTGGGAGAACCTATCAATTAGGGAGAACGTGAATATATGTACCCGAGAGAGATGGTTTGCCCACAGGTGGGCTTGGGAATATGTGTGACAGTTTACATTTTTATGTATATGTGGAAACATGTAAGAGAATTTGCCTATAGGTGTAAACGTGTAGATGTTTACCTACAGTTGGCCAAATGTGTGTATAGGCATGTCAGTGTGCACCAGAGTCCTGATTTCCACATTTTTTGCCTGTGTCTGAGAGATTCTGGACATGTACTTGAAAGTGGGACGGTGTGGAAATGTGTGGGAGGATGGGGATCCACTTTTCTTTCCTCTCAACATCTTGAGAGGTGTCTATCTCTTACTAAACGCTTATTTGTTCTATGTATTTGTTTACATTACCTCACTTACTTTGCTAAGTCTCCTTTTTTCCTTGTATTCTATTCCTCAGTACCTTTTTCCTCTTTCCCATTTATCCCACCTTCCCCTTTCACAGACATTCTTCTTTGACTTAATCTCCAGTTCTCTCTAATTTCTCATTCCCAAATCTAATCTGTGGTCTTCTTTACAAGTCAAAACTGCAGATCACAATTGCCTTTTTCTGCTTATTCAGCTTGTCTTTCTCTCTTCTTCTGCTCCTCCCACCAAAGCTGAAAATGGTTATTGTGTGTTGTGAGAATATATATGTATATGTACATGTATGTGTATGTGTATATGTATATGTACATGTGTAATATATATAACACTTTGCTCTTCAAAGTTCCCAGGGCTTGGTACTTCCAAATATGCACCTAAAGATACTTGTTTCCTTCTTTATCATATTCTGTTTTTCATCTCTATATGTAGCACATATTCTCTTTATTATTATCTACAGACAAAAAGGTCACTGGGAATCCCTAGTCTGACAAAGAAGTCAAAACTGATTCTGCCTCTGCCATGTCTAAACTATGGCCTGGGGACTCAGAATTATGATGCCATCTTTAATAAGGGGAATTTCCTGTCCTTTAGACTTCTTTGTGACCCTAATATTGACCTCTTATATTTTACATGCAATACAGGTGGTGACAATGCCAGAATACCTGAGGAAGCGATTTGGTGGAAAGAGGATACAAATCTATCTGTCTGTCCTATCTTTGCTCCTTTACATTTTTACCAAGATCTCGGTGAGTTCCTGTCCCCTGACCATGCCATTTCAGTGAATATCTTTGCTTTAAGTTAATCATGTCCTCTGGTTGATGAGTATTAAAGTAAACACACACACACACTGGTGGGGGCTCATGAGAGCCCTAAACAATTTAGGTGTGTAGAAGCACAGAGTTTTTTTGACCTAAGGGTAATCTTAAGATCATCTATGATAATCACAACCCTGTGATGTTTCCATCTCCGTCCCTGTCCTTCTTTCCCCTCCCCTTCTGCCATCTCCCTTCCTTAATAACTTTCATTGTTAGAACACAGTACAGTTTACAAGGAGATTTCCCCATAACAACTCTATAATGCATTGTGACTATTTGTCAAGAAAACTGAAGTCTAGGTGTCATGACTTTCCCATGGTCATACAGTTAAATTTGTTCCTTCAAGTGAACCATGAGCAGCAGTTCCTCAGGGATCATTGTGGGAATCTGGGCCTCCAACCCAGATGTTCTGACTCCCACTAGACCGATGTTGGTGAACCTATGGCACATGTGCCAGAGGGGGCCACTTAGAGCCCTCTTTGTGGGCATGCTCCCCATTGTCCCAGCACCAAGTTTGCCAGAGTTCATTACTAGAAAACCATAGGGATGTGGGGAAGGACTACTCCCTTCCACCTCTCCACACAAACCTCTCTAAAAGGTTTGCCATCACTGAACTAGACCATGTTGCTACCTATCCCTTAAGGAAGGGAAAAGAATGAACTCTGTCCAACTTTGTAGTTGTAGTAGACTTTGTAGTCCAACAAACTCTCCCTCATCAAGATAAAGATATAAAATTCTGCTTTACATGTTGAGGAGTCAAGAGGTTGAATTTACCATTACATTCATTCATTCATTCATTTATTACTTCCTTAGAATTGTATAGGTTAAAAATATAAATGGAAACTGAAAGGATTTCCACAAATATAAGAATGTAGGATTGATTCTTCAGAATTTAAAGATTAGAGACTTTATGGATATGAGGGCTTTCTCCAGTGATGCATAAATCAGTCCCTCCCAGACTCAGAGTTCAGAGGGCCCTTAGAAGTCAGCTAGTCCAAGGCTCTTTTTTTTCACATGAGAAAATGGAGGCTAGAACCATTGAATTAGCTTGCTTGAAACCACACAACCACTAAATAAGAGAGGCAGGATTTGAATTGAGGTCTTTAGACCTTGTCACTGATCTAGAATGATCAAACAGGGAATAAGGAAGCATCAGTTTGGGGGCTGTGAACACAGTTGAGATATTTTTCTCTTGGGGATAGAGACTGAAATCTTAACCTCTTCTTCACCGACTTCTTCTACTGTCAATATATTCTGGTATCTCTCTTGTCCCTGTCCAAACTCAATTTAATCTTATCCAATTTAATTCAATTAAATAAATATTTATTAAATGCCTTATATGTGCACATATATATATATATCAATCAGTCAATGGTCAACAAACATTTATTAAGGTCCTACTAGGTGCTAGGCACTATACTAAGAGCTGGGGATACAAAAAAGTTGAAAACTCCCAAATCTAGTCTTTCTCCAGGAGCTTACAGGCTAATGGTGGCGATAGCATTATATATATATATATGGAAATATGGATGTAAATAAAGAATGGAAAGATCTGGGTTCAGAGGGTGAGGGTTCTTATTTCTGCTGCTTACTAACTGTGTGACCTTAGTCAAGTTGATTCCCCTCTCTGAGACTCAGTTTTCCCAATTGTAAAACGGAAGCGTCGGATTTGATGGTCCCTGAACTCCCTTCCAGAGGGGACACTTTGTGAAGTAGCAAGAGAACGATTCTGGTTCCATCTGCTTGCTGATGCATGTGGTAACAAGCATGTTGTAGAACAGGAGCTGGGTTCACCTTTCTCTGAAACCACCAAGTCCACAGTTCAACTGGTGATGAGGGGCTGTGCATCACAGTTGCCATGGCAGACCACTCTTTGCCCTCTCATCCTGTGCTTGGGATGATAATATGAATTAACCTAAAAGGACTGGCCTTTCTCACCTTCACTCCAATCTCCTTTCTCTGGTTACTGATTAAGCTGGCCTCACCCTGGAGCACCCTGAACAATCTGTAGGGCTAGCCCAGGCTTGGATGCTGGAAGAGGCTCTCTGGGTGCATGTAAACTTGTCCACTGGGTTTGACAATGGCTGTGATGCTAATGGGTCCAGTTTCATATATGGGTGCTGTAGATGACTACCCTCCTGGTGGGATTTCACAGAATTCCATAGTCTCCAAGTCAGTAGGATCCTCAAAGTCCAACCCATACTTAAACAATAATCCCCTCTACAGTACCCCTGAGAACTGGTTTCCCAGCCTTTGCTTGAAGACCTCTCTCTTCCATGGCAGACACTTTTAGCAAGCTCTTATAGTTAGGAAACCTTTTATGATATCCAGCTCAAAGTGACTTTTTTGCCTCTTTTGCCTATTTGCTCTTGCCTTGGCCCTCTGAGGCCAATAGATCAAAAATAATCTCTCTTCTACAAGACAACTTGTCAAGTGCTTGAAGAGAGCTGTCAGGCCTCCCTATGTTTTCTCTTTTCTGAGCTACCCACCCTCAGTTTCTTCAACCACTCTTCATGGCTTGAAATTGAGGTCTTACACTATTCTGCTGGCCTTCCTCTAGCTATTCTCCAAAGAATCCAGGTAGCTTCACATTCTTCTTCATGCTACCTCCAAAAGCCTTTCCCAATGACCAGCCAGAACCTGAAATTCCGTCTACAGGGGATAGAGAGTTGGATGAGCTCTTTCTCCTTTTGGGCCTCAGTTTCTATTTTCTATAAAATGAAAGAATTGGACTTGATGGTCTTTGGGGCCCTCTTCTGTCTCTAAATTCCTAAAAAAATTTTTTTATTTATAGTTTTTTCAAGTAGTATTTCCATTTCACAGTATACACCTTCTCCTACCCAGAGAAGTATGCATTATAAAAAAGGATAAAAAAGGAAAATACACCAGCAAAGCCAACCTATCTATTGATTGCATCTGATACTGTATATTGTATTCTATACCTGTAGTCTCCCACATTTGCAGAGAGGTGTTGGGGAGAGCTAGCTTTGGATTCTATGGCTCTATGCCCCAGATCAACATCCATGTTCTAGATACAAAGGAGAGAGAGACAGAGACAGAAAGAGAGTCAGAGAAAGAAAGAGATGGAGACAGAAACACACAAAAAGAGACAGAGTGAGAGCACATGAGAGAAAGGTGTCAGCTGCCCAAAGGAGTGAGGTGGTTAGGGGATACAGAAAGAGAAGACTGAAAGGTGAATTTTCATAAACATTATTTTATTTGGTCATTTTCAAACATTATTCATTAGAAAAATAGATCATTTTCTTTTCCTCCCCCCTGCCTCCCAACCCCCCCCCCCCCATTGGTGATGCGTGATTCCTCTGGGTATCCCATGTGTCCTCCATCCAAACCCATTTCCATGTTGTTGGTATTTGCCTTAGGGTGTTCATTCAGAGTCTTTCCTCAATCATATCCCCTCTACCCCTGTAGTCAAGCTGTTGCCTTTCCTCAGTGTTTTTATTCTGAAAGGTGAATTTTCATGACTTCTTAGGTTCAAAAAATTTCACAGTCCTCATTAGGAGAGTCATCTTTTCCAATATACTCTACTTAAGTTGCCTCACTAGTCTCACATCAGCCCTCTGGTGTTATTATTATCATATTTTTACAGATGAATAGACTGAAACTCAGAAATGAGAAGGGATTTGTCTAGGGTAAGGCAGGATCAGGATGTGGGGGAAGGTAGAATATTTTTTCATTAAAACTCTTATCTTCCAAGAATCAATACTTTGTATTGGTTCCAATGCAGAGCAGTAAGGGCTAGCCAGTGGGAGTTAAGTGACTTGCCCAGGGTCCCACAGCTAGGAAGTGTCTGAGATCAGATTTGAACTCAGCACTTCCTGTTTCTGGGTCTAGCTCCAGCTATCTGATTGTTCCCTGGCATGGAGGTTTTTTTGATTTAATATCTGTCCATCTGGCCACTATACATAAACATTATGCTAAGCAAAATGCTTGGCACGTAATGCTTAATAAAAACTCATTGACTGGTGTATTGATTGAATTCCTCAGCCTTCACAGATTTCCCAGGAAGCATCCACACAGGAAATTGGGAGCACAGGTCAATGGTGATTAAGCCTATAATTTTATCAATTGCATGTGATACTCAAATGACACTCTTGATATTTACTACAATTATTATCAGTAATCATAACCACTATAAAAATTTACAGTGTACTATAGTGATCAATTTGAGTCCTCTGGATACAAATGTGAGCTTTGACTCTTTCTTAAGTTGTACATCCATCTCACGCCTGGGCTGAAAGGATGACTATAGGAATGACAATTTTGGTTCCACAATTCAACTCCATAAGTACAAAATAGGAGAGATTTGGCTGGATGAAAGTTTATCTGAAAAAGATTCAGGGATATGAGTGTACCATAGGTACATTTTAAATTAATAGTGGTATGACTGCCAAAAAAATTAATATGATCCTAGGTTTTATTAAGAGAGGCAGAATGTCTAAAGCTAGAGAAATGATGCTTACATAGTATTCTGCCCTTATCAGAATTGTTGGGTTGAATTCTGGATGCCATATTTTAGGGAAGATATTGATAGACTAGAGAGTGTCCACAGGAAGACAACTGGGAGAGGGAAGGATCTCAAGATCATTTTGAAAGTGAGGACTTTTAGCTTGAAAAAGACTCAGTAATCATAGCTGCCTTCAGGCTTATGATATTCATGTGAAGATGGATTAGGATTGTGCTGTCTGACCTTAGAGGGCAGAACTGGAAGGATTGAGAGAAATTTAAGAGACAAATTTAAGCTTGTGATTAGAAGAAACTTCCTAGCATTTTGGGGGTATTCCAAAGTTCAATGAATTGCCTTACGTGGGTAGTGAGCTTCCTGTCACTAGAAGGCTTCAGTCAGAGCCTAGTTGACCACTAATGGTGGAGGGATTTTTCTTTTAGGCATATATTGAGATAGATAGCCTCTGCGGTTTCTTTCTGATCTGAAATTCTGTAATTTTCTGATCACGTTTTTTTTCCTGATGTGGGAAACTAAGGCTCAGGATATTTTAAAACTATAATCTTTGTGGGTCTGTAAGGGAGCAGACTAAATGTGTGCAACTTTAGAGAGGAAGAAGGAAGAACTAGGACCAGCAAAAAGTTGGGGGGAAGATGTCATCTTATATAAGGAAGAACTTAAAGATTGTAGGTATCCAAAATGAAGTACCTTTAGGAGCTCTTGGTCACTAGAGCTGTTCAGGAAGAGGGGAATGACCAGTAGATCTGGATGGGACACCAAATTAGATGCTCCTCCTCTTCTTCTTCTTCTTCTCTTCTTCTTCTTCTCTTCTTCTTCTTCTTCTTCTTCTTCTTCTTCCTTCTTCTTCTTCTTCTTCTCTTCTTCTTATTCTTCTTCTTCTTCTTCTTCTTCTTCTTCTTCTTCTTCTCTTCTTCTTCTTCTTCTTCTTCTTCTCTTCTTCTTCTTCTTCTTCTTCTTCTTCTTCTTCTTCTTCTTCTTCTTCTTCTTCTTCTCTTCTTCTTCTTCTTCTTCTTCTTCTTCTTCTTCTTCTTCTTCTCTTCTTCTTCTTCTTCTTCTTCTTCTTCTTCTTCTCTTCTTCTTCTTCTTCTTCTTCTTCTTCTTCTTCTTCTTCTTCTTCTTCTTCTTCTTCTTCTTCTTCTTCTTCTTCTTCTTCTTCTTCTTCTCTTCTTCTTCTTCTTCTTCTTCTTCTTCTTCTTCTTCTTCTTCTTCTTCTTCTTCTTCTTCTTCTTCTTCTTCTTCTTCTTCTTCTTCTTCTTCTTCTTCTTCTTCTTCTTCTTCTTCTTCTTCTTCTTCTTCTTCTTCTTCTTCTTCTTCTTCTGCTTCTTCTTCTGCTTCTGCTTCTGCTTCTTCTGCTTCTTCTTCTGCTTCTGCTTCTGTTTCTTCTGCTTACTTTCTTCCCCTTGCCTGTCTTGGACTCTATAAGTACTGGTTCCAAGACAGAAGATTGGTAAGGACAATGCAAATGGGATTAAATGATTTTCCCAGTGTCACAGATAGAAGGCGTCTAGGCCATACTTGAATCCAGAATGTCCCATCTCCAAGCCCTCATTCTCAATTCACCTAACTGTCCATCTAAAGCTATTTTTCAGCTTCAAGGTCCTATGATTCTACTGTGTTATGGGAAGAAATCATGTCTTGTAATTATTGGTTGAAGGAAATAGGGATATTTATTTTAAAGAAGAAAGAACTGGGTCAGGATGGGAATAGGCAGTAGAATCAGCAGACAATAGTTGTATTGAAGAATTTGAAGGACTTCCATGGGGAAATAGGGATTAGACTAGTCTAAAGGGCAGAATCAGGAGCAATTGGGGTGGGGTGTTGTTGAGTGTCATCTTGGTGTCAGGAAAAGCTTTCTAATTTGAAGATTCTGTGATTCTATAAATGTGTACACCTCCAGTCAGCATGTAAATTAACCTTGGATTTTGAAATGACTTAGCAGGAAAACAGACAAAACATAGTCAGAGACTAAAAAACCTGTGGAAAGACTCCTTAGAATGCCCAGCTCCCTCAGGGCATCATGACATATCTCGGCTAGAATTTTCAAAGAGAATAAACTCAGACTGCATAGGGTTGGGTGAGAGGTGGCAGTAATGGCAATGTAGTGAAAAAAGTCTCTCTATATGGAGTCAGAGGCTCCAGGTTTGAATTATGGCTCTGTCACTTCTCATCTTTGTGACTTTGGACAAGTCTTTTCCATTCCTTGGGCCTCAAGTTTCTTCCCTTTTTAAAATGAAGAGAGAAGTAGTTAAAAAGGAAAAAAAATTCAACAAACAAAGCCACTAGGCTGAATTTGTCCTTTTAAGTCCCTTTCAGCTAAGTCTAGAATGGTTTCCCAGTCTCACTCTCTGCCTCCTCTGTAACTCTAACACTGTGAAGTCCAAGGTTAGGAGCTCTCCTTGGAGCACAGTGTGAGTCAAGGAAGGAAGAAGAATTTGTTCCCAGGTTCCTCAAGTCACGACAGGGAGAGGTGCTTCTAAGAACTGATTACTGCATTGCTCTATCAGCAGAAGATAGAGCTTTCTGAAAACATAGCTTGTCCCTGAGTCCCACACTTCGTTCACCATGACTCTTTATAGGAGCTGGAAGGCACTTACTGGTTATTAGACCTCCCAGGAAAAAAAAAACAGTAGGAGAACTAAAATTGGAGGTATGAGGTCCTCATAAAACATTAACAATTAACTACTTGGCAATAAGCCAGTCAGAGGTCTACCTTGATCAGTCACTCTGTTATGGTTTAAAGCTGATGTTTCCTTTATTGGCTAATCTACGAAATCAACAACACAGCAATTGGTGACATTCCATTGCCCAATATTTTCCCATATTTATACCTGAATTTGGACAGATTTATGGGGAATTCTCTCTCTCTCCCCCCCTTTCTCTCCCTCCCTCTCTCTCTCTCTCTCCCTCCCTCCTCCCTCTCTCCCTCCCTCTCTCTCTCTCTCTCTCTCTCTCTCTCTCTCTCTCTCTCTCTCTCTCTCTCTCTCTCTCTCCCTCCCTCCTTCCCTCCCTCCCTCCCTCCCTCTCTCTCCCTCTCTCTCCCTCCCTCCCTCCCTCCCTCACTCTCCCTCTCTCTCTCTCTCTCTCTCTCTCTCTCTCTCTCTCTCTGTGCGTGCTCATGTGTATGTGTGTTTGTGCTATGCTATTAAAAACTGCGATCACTGCACTTTGGGGGCAGAGTCTGTAGGAGATGACAATGCAATGGTGGAAGAAGAAAGATATGATCTTTTGACTTTCTAGGTCACTGCATTGAACAGGGACATTTAATTGACTCCATGCCAATTCAATAGACATTAACTATATGTGGGACTCCATGCTCAGTCCTGGGGAGGCAGAAATGAAGATCAAATCTTAAATTTCAAGCTGGAAAAGACTTTGGAGGTCAGCCAGTGCCTCAAGGGGGCAGTTTTGCTCCCATACAGAGAGGGAATGCTAAGTTCTGAAGAATCATAGAATGCTTACCATCCATTGAGAGGCTGGTTCAGAAGCCTTGCTTGTTGATTTGCAATGGCACTGCTTACTAGCCCTTTGACATTTCACCTTTATTGAGTACAGTCCAATCAATGCCAACTGGCCTCTGCTTTCTGGTGGATTTTCTCTGTGGGTGACTCTTTAGCCCTATTGGTCAGTATGCTGCTGCTGCTGCCTCTGTTCTTGTACTTGCTTAGATAACCTGTACCCCACTGCTTGTGGACCTGGGAAGGGAGAAGATGCCAGTTTCCTTTTAAGATCTTGAAAGATCTTGTGCCAAAGGAAAGAAGAAATCGACAGAAGGCAGCCCCATCTCAGGCACTAGCTTGCTGAGGAGGCCATGAGCTCCCAGCACAATTAAGTGAAAGGAAGGGTATCCCTCCCACTGGCTCTCTGGAGTTCAAAGAGTTATTCTTATACCTCAAGGCTAGAAAGAAAAAGATGAAACCTAAGAGACAGGGATCGCATTTCTATATCCACAGGCACAGGAAACAGGTTTTTTGGGGAAGCACTTGCTATTAAAGAAAAGTTTTATTTCCCCAATTATATTGTAGCATTCATTAAAAAATGTGAGTTCCAAAATTCCCCTTTCCCTTCTTCCATCCTATCCTTCCTCCTTGAGGCAGTAAGGACTTTGATATAGGTTATACATGTGCAATCATGCAAAATATATTTCCATATTAATCATGATGTGAGAGACATTTCAGAAGAAAAATAAAGTTAAAAAATATATGTTTCAATCTATATTCAGACTTCCTCAATTCTTTCTCTGGAGGTGGATGGGGTTTTTCATCATGAGTCCTTCAGAATTGCCTTGGATGATTTTATTGCATAAATAGCTAAGTAATTCATAGTTTGTCATACAATATTGCTCTTACTGTATACACTGCTCTTCACTCATCTCACTGTGCATCAGTTCTTATAAACCTTCCCAGGATTTTCAGAAATCATTCCTTTCATTATTTCTTATAGTGCAATAGTACGCTATCACAATCTTATACAATTTGTTCAACCATGCCCCAATGGATGGATGTCCCCACAGTTTCCAATTCTTTGCCACTAAAAAAAGAGCTGCTATAAATAATTTTGTACAGGAGTCCTTTTTCTTTAAATTAGAGAAACAATTAAATGAATTCTTATGGCAGATAAGGAGGCCCACTCTAACATGAATCACCCAAAGAGGTATTTATAGCTGTTGTAAATATTCATCTATATAATTTTTTTATTTCAAATATTTTTCCATGGTTACATGATTCGTGATTCCCCCCACCCTTCCTCCCCTTCCAGAGCTGACTAATAATTCCACTGGGTGATACATGTTTTATTGTTCAAAGCCTATTTCCACATTATTCATATTTGTAATAGAGTGATCTTTTAACATCAAAACCCTAATCATATCCCTATAGAACTATGTGATACATATCATATGTTTTTCTCTGCATTTCTGTTCCCACAGTTCTTTCTTTGGATGTGGATAGCATTTTTTCTCATAAATTCCTGTGGATTGTCCTGGGTCATTGCATTTCTGCTAGTAGAAACGTCTATTACATTTGATTGTGCCATAATGTTTCAATCTCTGTGTACAATGTTCTCCTGGTTCTGCTCCTTTCACTCTCCTGCAGGTCTTTTCAATTCACATGGAATTCCTTCAGTTCATTATTCCTTTCAGCACAAGAATATTCCATCACCATCAGATACCACAATTTGTTCAGCCATTCCCCAATTGATGGACACCTTCACATTTTCCAATTTTTTTGCCACCACAAAGGGTATGGCTATGAATATTTTTGTACAAGTATTTTTCCTTATTATCTCTTTGGAGTACAAACTCAGCAGTGGTATGAATGGGTCAAAGGGTAGGCATTCTTTTAAAGCCCCTTGCACATAGTTCCAAATTGCCCTCCAGAATGGTTGGACTAATTCACATCTCCACCAGCAATGTATTAGTGTCCCAATTTTGTCACATTCCCTCCAACATTTAAAATTTTTCTTTACTGTCATATTGGCCAATCTTCTAGGTGTAAGGCAGTACCTCGGGGTTGTTTTGATTTGCATTTCTCTAATTATGAGCAATTTAGACCATTTTTCATGTGATTATTGATAGTTTTGATTTCTTTATCTGAAAATTGTCTATTCATGTTCCTTGCACATTTATCAATTGGGGAATGGCTTGATTTTTTTGTACAATTGATTTAGCTCTTTACAAATTTGAGAAATTTGACCTTTGTCAGTGTTTTTTATTATAAAGATTTTCCCTTAATTCCCTTAATTCCCTTCTATTTTTGGTTGCATTGGTTTTGTTTGTTCAAAACCTTTTTAATTTACTGTAATCAGAATTATTCATTTTACATTTTGTAATATTCTCTATCTTTTGCTTGGCCTTAAATTCTTTCCTTTCCCATAGATCTGACAGATGTACTATTCTATGCTCACCTAATTTATTTATAATTTCACTCTTTATATTTAAATCATTTCCCCATTCTGAATTTATCTTGGTATATGATATGAAATGTTGATCTATACTTAATCTCTCTCATATTGTTTTTCCAATTTTCCCAGCAGTTTTTGTCAAATAGTGGTTTCTTGTCCCAAAGGATGGGATCTTTGGGTTTATCATAAACTATCTTGCTGAGGACATTTACTGCTAGTCTATTCCATTGATCCTCCCTTCTGTCTCTTACCAAGTACCATATTTTTTGATGACCACTGCTTTACAGTACAGTTTAAAGCCTGGTACTGATAGGCCCCCATCTTTCACTTTTTTTCATTAGTTTCCTTGATATTCTTGATCTTTTATTCTTCCAAATGAACTTTATTATAATTTTTTTCTAATTCAATAAAAAAACTTTCTTGGTAGTTTGATAGGTATGGCACTGAATAATTAAATTAATTTGGATAGTATTGTCATTTTTATTCTATTAGCTTGTCCTACCCATGAGCAATTAACATTTTCCCAACTATTTAGATTTAGGTTTTTTTTTTTAGGTTTTTGAAAATTTCATTTACCCATGGTTACAAGATTCATGTTCTTTCTCTCCCCTTCCTGCACCCCCTTCCAGTAGTTGATGCGCAATTCCACTGGGTTTTACATGTATCATTAAATTGTGTGGAAAGTGTTTTGTAGTTTTGTTCATATAATTGCTGTGTTTATCTTGACAAATAGTTTCCTAAATATTTTATATTGTCCAAGGTGATTTTAAATGGAATTCTTTTACTACCTCTTGCTGCTGAGTTGTGTTAGAAGTATATAGAAATGCTGATGATTTATGTGGGTTTATTTTGTATCCTGCAACTTTGCTAAAGTTGTTGATTTTTTCCACTAGTTTTTTAATTGATATTGTGGGATTCTCTGAGTATACTATCATATTGTCTGCAAAGAGTGATAGTTTAGTCTCCTCATTGCCCTTTTTAATCCCTTCCATTTCTTTTTCTTCTCTAATTGCCACTGATGGTGTTTCTAGTACAATATTAAATAATAGAGGTGATAATAGGCATCCTTGCTTCACTCTTGATCTTATTGGGAAGGCTTCTAACTTATTCCCATTGGAGATGATGCTAGATTATGGTTTTAAATATATACTGTTTATTATTTTGAGGAATAGCCCTTCTATTTCTATACTTTCTAGTGTCTTCAATAGGAATGTTTTGTCAAAGCCTTTTTCTACATCTATCGAGATAATCATGTGATTTCTGTTGGCTTGGTTGTTGATATGGTCAATTATGTGGATGGTTTTCCTAATATTAAACCATTCTTGTGTTCCTAGTATAAATCCCACCTGGTAGTAGTGAATTGTCTTTGTGGTAACTTGCTGTAGTCTCTTTGCTAGTATTTTATTTAAGATTTTTGTGTCTGTGTTTATTAGGGAGATTGCTCTCTAGTTTTCTTTCTCTGTTTTTAGTCTTCCTGGCTAGGAAATCAGTATCATATTTGGTTCATAAAAAGAATTTGGTAAGACTGCATATTTTGTCAATTAGTTGGTATAGTATTGGGATTAGTTGTTCTTAAAATGTTTGATAGTATTCACTTGTGAAACCATCTGGCCCTAGGGATTTTTTCTTATGGAGTTCCTTAATGACTTGTTCAATTTCTTTTTCTGATATTGGATTATTTAATTATTCTATTTCCTCTTTTGTTAATCTGGACAATTTATATTTTTGTAAATATTCATTCACTTCAGATTGTCATATTCCTTGTCATATAATTGGGCAAATTAACTCTTAATAATAGCCCTAATTTCCTCTTCCCTGGAGTTGATATTGCCCTTTTTATTTTTGATACTATTAATTTTCTCTTCTTTCTTTTTTTAAAATTAGATTGACCAGGGGACAGCCAGGTGGCTCAGTGAACTGAGAATCATGCCTAGGGACAGGAGGTACTAGTTTCAAATCTGGCCTCAGATACTTTCCAACTGTGTGACCCTGGGCAAGTTACTTCACCCCCATTGCCTAGCCCTTACCACTCTTCTGCTTTGGAGCCAATACACAGTATTGACTCCAAGACAGAAGGTAAGGGTTTTCAAAAAAATAAATTAGATTGACCAAAACTTTATCTATTTTAATTATTTTTTTTTCAAAGAACCAGCTCCTAGTCTTATTTATTAGTTCTATAGTTCTTTTACTTTAAGTTTTATTAATTTATCCATTGATTTTTATGTTTTCCAATTTACTTTCTATCTGGGTTTTAAAAATTTGTTCTTTTTTTAGTTTTTTTTTAAGTTGCATGACCAATTCATTAATCTCTTCCCTTTCAATTTTGTTGATATAGGCACTCAGGGATATGATTTTCCCCCTGAGTATTACTTTGGTTATATCCCATAGATTTTGAAATATTGCCTCCTGATTGTCATTGTCTCTTCAATGAAATCAGTAATTGCTTCTTTGATTTGTTCATTGATCCACCAGTTTTGATGAATTTATTTAATTTCTAGTTGATTTTAAATTTGCCTCTCCATGAACTCTTATTAATTATGATTTTTATTGTATTATGATCTGTGAAAGTTGTATTTATTATTTCTGCCATTCTGCATTTGTTTGCAATGTTTTTATGCCTTAGTACACGGTCAATCTTTGTATATGTACCATATGCTCCAGAAAAGAAGGTATTTCCTTTTTGTCTCTACTCAATTTCCTCCAGACATCTACTAGCTCTAATTTTTCTAACATTTCATTCACTTCTCTTACTTCTTTCTTATTTATTTTTTAGTTTGATTTTTCTAGTTCTGATAGGGAAAGGTCAAGGTCCTCCACTAGTGTGGTTTTACCATCTATTTCCTCCTTAATCTCCTTTAAAAATCTGAAAGCTGTAGTATTTGGCACCAATGTGGAGTACTCATTTCTTAATTATTTATATTACCTTTTTTTCCCAAAATGTAGTTTCCTCCCTTGTCTCTTTTAATTGAATCAATTTGTAATTTAGCTTTGTCTGAGATCATGATTGCTATCCCCATCTTATTTGTCTTAGTTGCAGCCTAATAGATTCTGCTCCAACCTCTTATCTTTACCCTGTGTGTGTCTACCTGCCTCATGTGTGTTTCTTGTATTCAACATATGGTAGGATTCTGGTGTTTAATCCACTCTGCTATCTGCTTCTGTTTTGTGGGCAAGTTTATCCCATTCACATTCACAGTTATAATTACTATCTGTGTATTATCCTCCATTTTGACTTTCTTCTTTAATCCTGACCTTACTCTTTCTATTATTTCCCTTTCCCCTCCTTTATACTATACCTCGTACTACCCCTCTTAATATAGGACATCTTGGTTGTCCTCCTCCCAGCCTCTCTCTCCCTTATATCATTCTCCCCACCATCCTGTTTCTTATTTCCCTTCTACTTTTTTTATAGGATAAGATACAATTCTCTACTACAATGAATCTGACTGTTCTCTCTCTGAATCAATTATTTTTGTTTTTTAAAACCTTACCTTCTGTTGGTTCCAAGGCAGAAGAGTGATAAGGGCTAGGCAATGGGGGTCAAGTCACTTGCCCAGGGTCATCCAGCTGGGAAGTGTCTGATGCCAGATTTGAACCTAGGATCTCCTGTCTCTAGGCCTGGCTCTCCATCTACTGAGCTACCCAGCTGCCCCCTCTCTGAGTCAATTCTAATGAGAATATGGTTTAAGTATTACTGTCAACAAACCTCTTCCTTCTTTCCATTATATTTATCTTCTCCTCCCTGCCCTCACCCCCTGTGCTTCTTTATGTGATATATTTTGCCCCATTTTAACTATTATGACAATGATAACAATTTTAAGAGCTACAGATATCATCTTTCCATGTAGCAATATAAGCCATTTGATCTTATTGAAGCCATTAAATTTTTCCTCTTTCTTATTTACCTTTTTATGCTTCCCTTGAATTTTCTATTTGGGTCTCAAATTTTTGGTTCAAGTCTGGTCTTTTCTTCAGGAATGCTTGAAAGTCTTCTATTTTATTAAATGACTATACTTTCCCCTGAAAGAATATAGTCAGTGTTGCTGGGTAGTTGATTCTTGGTTGTAGACCCAGTTCCCTTGCCTTCTGGAATATCATATTTCAAGCTTTCTGGTCTTTCAGTGTGGAGGCTGCCAGGTACTGTGAGATCCTTACTGTTTTTCAAAAGGAAATTTACCTCCACTCTTTTCACTACATGTATCTGACATGAGTTTCTGAGCATGAGCCCAGAACAAGGACTATATGAGGGAAATCATTGCATAAATTAGACCACTTGAGTCTATATGCATCTATGTATGTATATAGGGTATGTGACTCTGAATTTGATCTGGAAGTGAGAGGGAGGTTAAAGGGTTTGGGACAAGAAAGTATGCAGTCTGTCTCCAATCACCAGGCTGGGGGAACTGCTAAGGTGACCAGGCTGAGATCATCCATGTGGATAGCTAGAACAGGCTTTTCTCTCTCTCTGCCATTATATAACCAAGAAATTCTAATGCACTTTAAAAAAATTCTAAGGACCTGAGTCTTTTAAATTTAATTCTTACACTGGGGCTCCTTGATATCAGAATTTCTTCTTTCTAGCTGCTTGTAGTATTTTCTACTTGGTTTGGGAGCCCTTGAACTTGGCTATAATGTTATTAGTAGTTGTCATTTGGGAATTTAATGCAGGAAGTGATCTGTGGATTCTTTCAATCTCATTAGCCCTCTTATTCAAGGATATTAGGGTAGTTTTCCTGGATAATTTCTTGTAGTATGATGTCTAGGGTTTTTTCTTTTTGGTCTTGGCCTTTGGGCAATGCAATGATTTTTAAATTATCTCTCCTGTATCTATTTTTCCAATTGATTGTTTTTTCAATCGTTTCATATTTTTTACATTTTCCATTCTTTTTATTTTATTTTATAGATTCTTGATGTCTTGTGAAGTCATTAGTTTCTAATTGTTCAATTCTAATTCTTAAAGACTAAATGTCATCTATGACTTTTTATCCTCTTTGTCCTTTTTATCTATTTTCTTTTCAAGTCATGTTTTTCATCTTTTAATTTTTTTTTGCCTTGTTTTTGAGCTAGTCAATTCTGGCTTTTATGCCACTATTTTCTTGTTTTAGTTCATGTGCCTCTGTTTCCTCTGTTTCCAGATGACCTGTTTTGCTTTTTAAGTTCTTTCTCCAATTTTCTTCAATCTGTATTATTTATTTTTTAATTCTTTTTTGAGCTCTTCCAGAGCCTGAGTCCAATTTTCTGGAGTTTTTGAGGTTTTGCTTGATGTTTCTTGGTCCTCCTCTGTTCCATATGTTCTTTATCTGAATAGAAGATCTCAGGGGAACTCTGAGATGGTGAGCCTGGGGACCTAGGAAAATGGTGGCTTCATCAATCTAAATGGGGAAGTTGGGTTGGGATGGTGCTAAGATACCACAAGTTCTGTGGTGTACCCATGGACTTTAATAATCTTTTCTCTTTTTTTAGGCTGACATCTTCTCAGGAGCCATATTTATTAATTTGGCTTTGGGGCTTGACTTGTACTTGGCCATCTTTCTCCTCTTGGCCATCACTGGTCTTTATACAATCACAGGTGAGACACAGGAAGGGGGAAAAGCATTCTTCGAGCCTACTGTGTGGGGTCATATCTATGCCAGGCACTCTAGAGAGCTACAGAGGAGTTGGAGATACATTCTCTGATCTCAAGGGAAAAGGGTTGTAAAGACAAAGTTTACATTCATAAAGTCATTAGGGACTAATATAGGACAAGGAATCAACTGAATTTCTTCAAGATAGTAAGAGTCCACATACTCTGTAGACAGGTAGGGAAGAGGGTACATGGACTGAGGCATCTGAAAGAAGATATTGAACTTGAATGGGGCCAGCTATGGCCCAGAAGATGGGAGGGATTTGCCCATAGTCACCCAGGATCAGTGGCAGAATTTGAACTGGGCTGTTTTGACACCAGCTCCATAAACAAATGCATTTAGTGATGAGCAAAGGTGATAGCCAACATTGATAGAGCACTTTATAACAATTATTTCATATCTTTACAATATCCCTGGGAAATAGGTGCTATTATGCCCCTCATTTTGCAGATGATTAATTATTAATTAATATAAATGATAATAGTATCAATCACATTAACAAGCAAATTATGGAGTGTCCTTTAATATTTACAACATGATTGATATGGTGCTTCTCCTTTGAGTCTCATAGGAACCCTATGAAGAAGGTACTATAGGTAGGGAAACTGAACTTTAGTACAATGCAGTGGTTTGCTCATGCACACATAGTTAGCCAGCAAGGATCTGAGGTGAGAGGTAAACTCTATGTCTAGCTTTGCTCTCTCCATGGTACCATTCCTGATTCCACCACTTTCGTCATTTATAATCTGGGGCCCAGAACCGTTTTAACCCCCAAACTCCAGTCACTAGGCCAGTCAACAAACATTATTAAGTGCTTACTAGTAGACCTGGCAGCCAGGGATCTGAAGAAAGTCAAAAGCAGTGCTTGCCCTCAAGGAGCTCAGAGTCTAAGGGGGTTTACAACATCCAAATAAAGGAGGGCATACAGGCATACATACCCAGTGTAAATGGAAAGTAATCTCAGAGGAAAAGGCACTAGCAGTTGGGGGGATCAGGAAAAGACTCATATAGAAGGTAGGATTTGAACTGAGGCTTGAAGGAAGCCAAGAAATAGAGGAGAAAAGGGAGAGCATTCCAGGCAGGAGGCACAGCCAGTGAAAAGGTACAGAGTTGGGAGATGGAGTGTTGTATTTAAAAAATACCAAGCAAGCCAATGTAGCTGGATCAGCAAATCTGGAGAGGAATAAAATGTGGAAAAAATGGAAAGGTAGGAAGAAGTTAGGAAGGATTTTATATTTGATCTTGGAGGCAACAGGGCATTTGATTTTATTGAGTAGGGGGTGACATAGTTGGACCTGGCCTTTAGGCAAATTACTTTGGTGGTAGTGTGGAGGATGGACTGGAGTGTGGAGAGACTGGAAGAAAGCAGATTCCCTGCCCTCTATTGCAATAGTCCAGGTGTGAGGCAACGGGGGTCTGCACCAGGCTGGGGACAGGGGCAGGGGAGAGAAGATAATAAATTTGAGAGACACTGTGAAGGTAGAAATGACAAGATTTGATGACATATTGGCTATGTGGGAAGAGTGAGAATGAGGAGGGTGGATGACACTGAGGTTGGGAGCCCTAGTGACTAGGAGAATGGTGGTGCTGTTGATAGAACTAGGGAAGTTTGGATTTGGGGGAAAGAGAGTGAGTTCAGTTTGGGACATGTGGAGTTTGAGATGACTATGTGACATTTACTTTGAGATGTCTAATAGGCACTTAATGATGTGGGATTTTAGGAGAGAGGTGAGAGTTGGATTTATACATCTGAGAAGCATTAACATAGAGATGATCGTTGAACCCATGGGAACTGATGGCCCAGGGAGAAGAAGAAGAAAACCCATGAAGGACCTGCCACTATTGATGGGAATGAGCTTGATAAAGATCTAGCTAAGGAGACAGAGAAGGAGCAATCTCTCAAGTGGAAGGGATCTTGGTAGCCATGGACTCCAGTCCAGAGTTGAATTTGGTCCCTCCATGGCATTATACAACCTTGGCTTAAATTTTTTTTTTTGTTTGAGTGGTAAGGAAGTGAGATTCATTAAAGTCCAAGGGAGTCTGTTCAGTATTTAATCTGCTCTCAGTTTGCTCATCTGTGATATGAGAAGATTAAGTGGGAAGAGTACTGGCTTTGAAATCAGAGAACTAGGTCTAAATCCCAACTTTGACTCTTATTAGTAGTATGGCCCTGGGTGAGTCACTTAACATTCCTGGGACTCAGTTTCCTCATTTATACAGTGTGAATTAGACCAGACGGCCTTCAAGGTCCCTCCCAGCTCAAGATCTATGATCTTCTATGAATCCTGGTCCCATCAAGCTACCAGGGTCTATGATCATCCTGACACATGAACTCTCTCTTGTGGCCAAGTGATTAATTGCAGGCTTTTGAAAGCATGAGGGGTGAGGGAGAGCTGAAGAAGGGTTAACTAGAAAAAGAGCCAGGTTCCTTATTCTCTCCATTCAGTGGTCTTCTTGGAGCCTTCTTTGGAGGAAAAGTTTGGATCTTTCCCTACACAAACAGAAACTGAGGGCTTAGGAGGAGAGTGAATTTACTCTCAAAGATCAAAGACTTCAAGATCACCTAGCCCAACCTTCAAATTTTATAGCTGAGAAAACTGAGGTGGAAGGGAAAGGACCAATACAATGTCATATGGGTAATATCAGAAATGGGATGGGGAACTGAGACACTGAGAGGTTAGTGAGTTGCCTAATTAAGGTCTAGCTAGGTAGCACATCATTAGAATTTGAACCCAAGTTGTTGTGAGAATCAAATAAGATAATAATTGTAAAGCACTTAGTATAGTGCCTGGTTTATAGTAAGCTGCTATTTTTGTTGTTATTGCCTGCCTCCATTTGTTGGCTCATTTTCATTGTCTCCAAGCTTGTCCCAAACAGCCGAGGGGACGCTGATTAGATCCTCACACCCACTCTGTGAGCTAGGTGCTATTATTCTTTCAATTTTATAGTTGAAGAAAATGGTGGAAAATGAAAGAGATGGGAGAGATTTATCCAGGGTCACCCAGCCGGTAGTGATCAGATCTGAATCCAGGTTGTCCTGACTCCAAGTTGAGGGCTCTAGAAAAAGCCCCTTGATGGGAGGGCATCTAATCTTGTTTCCTTTTGCCCATCAGGGGGCCTGGCAGCTGTGATCTACACAGATACCTTACAAACTGCAATCATGCTGGTGGGATCCCTCATCCTGACAGGTTTTGGTAAGTTTTTTTTTTTTTATAAACCCTTAACTTCCGTCTTGGAGTCAATACTGTGTATTGGCTCCAAGGCAGAAGAGTGGTAAGGGCTAAGCAATGGGGGTCAAGTGACTTGCCCAGAGTCACACAGCTAGGAAGTGGCTGAGGCCAGATTTGAACCTAGGACCTCCCATCTCTAGGTCTGGCTCTCAATCCACTGAGCTACCCAGCTGCCCCCTAAGTTTTTTTTTTTAACAGATGGGGAAACTGTGTTCCAGTGATGGCAAAAGACTTACTGGAGCTCATGTTTCCCATCACTCGGCCTACTAGCTTTGTTCTTGCTCAGCTTCCCTTTTCCCTTGGGTATTCCATAGATATTAATGGATTGGCATGGGCACGGTTTGGATGCTCATGAATGTTTGTAATTTTTTTTAGCTTTTAATGAAGTTGGGGGCTATGAAGCTTTCATGGACAAGTACATGAAATCCATCCCAAGCAAAATCTCTGAGGGGAACTTCACTGCCAAGCCTGAGTGCTACACCCCGAGGGCAGATTCATTTCATCTGTTCCGTGATCCCATCACTGGAGACCTCCCCTGGCCAGGCCTTATCTTTGGTCTGGGCATTCTTGCGCTGTGGTACTGGTGCACTGATCAGGTAACAGACTCCAGTGAGCTCGTGTGTGTGTGTGTGTGTATGTGTGTGTGTGTGTGTGTGTGTGTGTGTGTTTGCTCACTCTTTGTGTCATCAGTTGGAGATCTCAATAGCTCTGTACTAGGTCCTCTCCCAAGAGTCCAGTGACAGCTGTGATAAGGATGAGGGACATTCAATGACTCTGTCCTGCTTCCTTTCCATGGTGGGCAATAGAAGGGCTACTAAAAATGGGACAGAAATGGCAAACCACTTCAGGATCTTTGCCACAAAAACATTCTATGTTCTAAGACCCCTCTCAACTCTGACAGTTTATGTTCTAGGATTCAGTGAGCCTGTTTGGCATTCGAGGTCCTTCATAACTGTCTCCCATCCCCTCTAGTCTTCACATGACTTACACTCCCCAGTGACGTACTCTTCTGCCTCTTAACTACCTCTGAAGACCCTTCACTTTCAGACTCCAGACATTTTCCCTGGTTGTTCCCCATGCCAGAAATGCTCTCCCTCCTCATCTGTACCCCATGTATTCCTTCAACTCCCTGCTAAAATCTTGCTGTTTACAAGAAGTTTTTCTGGATTCCCCTTAATGCTGGGGGCATCTCTTTGTGGTTGATCTCTGGTTTATCTCCAGATCTTTTTGTCCATAGCTGTTTGCATGTTGTTTCCATGACTTCCTAGAGAGCAAAGAGTGTTTTTAAACCTTTATTTGTATCACATAGTAGGTGCTTAATTAATCCTTATTGGCTGGACTTGGCTTCTAGGTGCACATAAGAGGGACAGCCTGACACAATGAAGAGAGGACCAGTCTCCACCTGGTGGTGTGATTTGGTCCCTTTCAGGGCTCTGGGCAAGGAACAGAGCTCTCTGCCAGTGAAATAACAGATTTGGTTCCCATTCTGTGCCAGGCACCATGCTAGGAACCGGGGCTACAAAGACAACAAAAGGAAACAATGTCTCACCCTCAAGGAGCTTACATTCTCCATGGGAGAGACAACAAGTACACATGTAGGGATTCACAAGATAGATGCGAGATGGAGAGCAGTGCTTGCTTCTGGGGCAAGCAGCCTGAAATGGAGGAGTGATGGAGGCTGGGAGTAGCCATGAGAGGATGGACGAGGCACCTAGTGATCCTATATAAATGAATTGTTCTCTGTGCTGAGCCCAATCACTCTTGCTCTGCTGCTGAGAAGCTGGTAGCCCACCCCCCTCTCAGTAGAGGTCCCCAGGGGTTCCAGCTGTGAAAATGGCAAGAATGGATGAGTGGAGGTCCCTGGCCTGTGCTCCTCATTCTCTGGGTTTTCTGGCAGGTCATCGTGCAGAGGTGTCTCTCTGCCAAGAACATGTCCCACGTGAAGGCTGGCTGCATAATGTGTGGTTATCTGAAGCTGCTGCCCATGTTTCTTATGGTGATGCCTGGCATGATAAGTCGAATACTCTACACAGGTAACCCATCTGCCAGTACCAGCTCCACCTGCAAGGAGTCCTGGTCCCTTCTTCCCAGCAGCTTTCTCTACCTCCTCTTTTCTTGCCTTGGCTCCTAAGTGAGGCTGGCCTAGCCCCCAGGATTTTGGGTATTATTTGCCTGACAAGAACCTGGACTGTTCTTGTCTCCCCTCTCCAAACTATCCTTTTCCTGCCTGGAAACTTGACCTTTTTATTTATTAATTGAAAACTTTTATTTAATTAATTAATTTAGATGATTTTCCCCCCCATGGTTCCATGATTCATGTTCTTTCCCTGCTCTCCTCCCACCTCCCCACCAATAACCAATGAGCAACTCCTGGGTTTTACACGTGTCATTGGTCAAGACCTATTTCCATATTATTAATATTTGCACTGGGGTGATCGTTTAGAGTCTACATCCCCAGTCATATCCCCACCAACCCATGTGATCAAGTAGGAACTTGACCTTTTTAGAGGGGGATGACACACACCCAAGATAATCAGATGCAGGGAGAGTCCAGTAAGAAGGAAGCACGTCAAAGCTCTCTGAGAAGTTTCACGAGGGACTGATCACTTGTAAGTGGAAGGGAAGGGATCAAAGAGGTCTGTCTACTCAGAGGAGCTGGTAGAACCATCTGTGGGGGGCTTGAATTCAATTCAGTTCAGCTTCATTTAACAAATGCACGATTTTTGGCAATATTTATTCTCTTTTGTTTTGATAGCAACTTCCATTTGCCATAAATTTCATTTTCAATTTTATCCCTTCTCTGGCCTCTAAGAGGGCATGTTTGTTAATGCATAAGCCAGGTCTTGAGACAGAAAAAAAGATGAACCAGTCCCAGGCCTCAATGGTCTGGGCCAAGCAGCCAATGTGAATTTGTTAATCACCTACTCTGTAGCAGGAAGTACGCCAGGCATTGGGGATACAAAGAACTTCTGTTCTACCAGGGGAGATGGGACTAGAGCAACCAGTGAGTCACTAAGCATTTATCAGTCACCTGCTGTGTGCCAGGGATAGAAAGACAAAAAAGGAATCAACCTTTGGCTCTCGAGCCACTTAGTTCTGCCCTGGGCTTCAGAAGAAGAACTCAAGTGTGTGCCTGATATCAGTTCAAAGTAGCTATAAAAAGGGAGCACTTAGGGGACAGCTGGCTGGCTCAGTGGTTCAGTGGACTGAAAGCCCCGCCAAGAGATGGGAGGTCCTGGGTTCAAATATGACCTCAGACACTTCCTAGCTGTGTGACCCTGGGATAGTCACTTTATCCCCATTGCCTAGCCCTGACCACTCTTCTGCCTTAGTACTAATACCCAGTATTGATTCTAAGACAGAAGGTGAGGGTTTTAAATAAAAAAATAAAAAGAGAGCACTGTCCCCTGGGCGGAGGAGGAAAGGCCTCATGTAGGACACAGAACCTGTGTGGAAGTCAAGGATTTTGTGAAGTGGAAGTGATGGCATGCTGGGAATATGCTGGGCAAAGTCACAGAGTGGGGAGATGAGAGTGTTGTGTATAGGAAATAGCCAACCAGCCAATTCATCAGGGGCAGAGAGAGGGAATGGCAGGGAAAATATAAAAGAAGATTAGAAAGTTGGGAATGAGGCAGATGGTGAAGGATTTTGAAGGAACAGGGGACTTCAACAGATGGAAAGGACAGAGCTGGACTGGACACTTCAAAGAATGGAGGAGGAAGAAAGAGTGATCCTTCCCCATTCCCATTAAACTAGAATTTCCCGAGGCCAGGGATTGGGTCATTTTTCATCTTTGTGTTTCTAGTCCTTTACATATAACAAATGCTTCATTTTGTAGAATTGAATGTCTGGATTACAACTCAAATGTAGCCAATTATTCCCATGACAAAGAGATGTTGGATGCTCCCCCCAACTCCACCTTCAATCCTTCCCTTCCTTCCTCCTGCTAAGAGTTGTATTTGCCCTTGTCCAGGGGTTGCAATGGGGCTGGTGAAACAGGATATGGCCTTAGGGGTGTCTGGAACTTTGAGGAAGGTGCAGGGTGATAGAAGTCTGAGAATGCCAGGCAAAGGGGCAATCTTAGGTTGGGGAACCAAGCTAGGTTTCTGAGTAGGGGAGTGATGTGATGAGGTTTGAAGAAGTTTCAGTGAGGGCAGGCAAGAGTCCCCACCTCTGCCATGCCTTTCCTTCTCTTTGCAGATAAGGTGGCCTGTGCCGTTCCTTCAGAATGTGAAGCCCAATGTGGGACCAAAGTAGGCTGTAGCAACATTGCCTACCCAACACTGGTGGTGGAACTCATGCCAAATGGTAAGGACCTGACTTGGCCAGCAGGGTCAGTTCTGGGAGACCAGGCTTTTCTCAGGATCTTGGGAAGGAAGGGACTGGGGGAGGGGACTGAGTCCACAAATCGTTTCCACTGAGGTGCCTGCATTTGGTTGGGGTCACCAGGGCCAGGAAGCCATAGGGTCTAGACATCAATGGACATCAAAGACCATCTTATTGTAGGATCATCAATTGGTGGATGGAGATTAAAACATCAGGCATCTACTCTAATGTTCTCTTTAATAGATGAGGAAGCAAGCCCAAGAATTTAAATGACTTGCCCAAGGTCACATAGAGAGTAGAAGGTTCATACAGTCAACAGTTCAGAGTTGGAAGGGTCCTCAGTTGTCATCTATTCCAAAACATACATATTGTGAGATTTAAAATGGTGAAGCCCATAAACTGTAGTGAGTTAAAATGGTGAAAGATATAAATTGTGATAGATATAAGAGAGGGTGAGTAAATTTGACCTCAGCAAATATGTTTCACTACAGTGTCTTGGTTTTTAAATCAAATATAAGGTGATCGCCAGGGAAATATTCCCAATTATTCAAATGCCCAAGTCAACTGGGTTTTATAGAGATTTTTAATTAATAATATAATGAGGAATTAGAGAAAGAGTAGGAAAGGAATAATTATGAAGGGCCTCAAGCCAATATGGCCTAGACCTGAGTCTTAAGAGAGAGAATCAGTCAGTCAGTCTTTTAACACTCACCACAAGGTCTGCCTAAACAAGGATTCTAGTGACACCAGGCCAGCTCCATCTCAGCTGACTTCACCAGAGAGCCTTCCAGCCAGAGACTGTTCCAAAGGGCCTCTCTCCAGAGCCTCCAGAGGGACAGAGTCTCCTTAGAGGAGCTCCAGCGAGACCTCCTTAGAGATTGTCCTCCAAGAGCTTCCCTTCTCCAGAGCCTCTCTCAAGAGATTCTTCCCAAGTGATCCTCATCAGAGATCCTCCAAAAGGATTTCTCCAAAAGGATATCTCAAGAGATTCTGCTTTTTCTTATATAGGGGTTTTTCTCCCATGTCACCTCCCCTAAGTCCCTACATCTACCAATCACTGTAGACGCTTTCCAAAGGACTGCCCATCTAAATTCCTGCTAAGTCGACCAATCTCCTCAGTAAGTCTGAACGAGAGAAAACACAGCTGAGTCGACTAATTTCATCAAGAGAAAACTTGCCTGACCCTTTTAGGTACCTAGCATCCCATTGTATCAATTCTAAAAACAGGCCTGGCTCAAAGAACTCCTTGCCCCACCATAAGCATGGATCCAAGTACTTTCATTGTTTAGCAAGGAGTTTTCTCCCCTAAAGCAGTCTTAAGTACGGTTGGAGTAGAGGTCCTCCCATTTCTGATCCTGGCGAGTTCTCACATCAAAATGGGGAATGTTTCTCAGTAGGGAATTTGTTCCAATTAAGAATTCCCTGATGGGGAAATTTTTAACATTCACAAGTCTGAGAGATTTCAAGATTTATAATATATGAATGGGATCCCTACTATAACCTTCCCAGTGACAAGGGATCATTCAGCCTCTGCTAGAAGACCTTCAAGGAAGGTGAGCTCACTAGCTCTGGTGGCAGCCCTTGCCACCTTGGTGCAGCTCTCATTGGTCAGAAGCTTTTCCTGACACCAAGCCTAAATTGGCTTTTTTGCCCCTACCTGGGTCTGCCCTCTGGGATCAAAGAAAACCAACATCCTCCACCCTCCACATGAAGTCTTTCAGATAATTGGACATAACTTTTCATATCTTTCTCCTGAGTCTTCAAGCTAAACTCTCTCAGTTTCTTCAGCTGATCCTTCTATACTCTGGTCTCAAGGTCCCTCCCTGGCTGCCACTTCTGGAACACTCCAATTCATTCATGGCCTCTGACTGTGTCCCTCAGAACTGACCAGAATACTTGAGATGAGGTCTGAATAAGGCAGAAGACATTGGAACTAGTTATCCCCTCTATTCCTAAAAACATAATCTCTCTACATGAAAACCAAGATCATACTACCTTTCTTTTTTTGGTCTCTGAATCTCTCATATTGATTCATATTGAGATTGTACTTTTCTAAGACCCCCAGATCTTCTTCAGACATAATGCTATTTAATCAGGACTCTTCCATCTTATGCTTGTGAAGTGGACTTCTTTTGTGTACTCCAGTCTAAGGAGGGGGAAAGGACTTACCCAAGGTCATACCAGGAATTAGTGACTCCCCATGCTGACCAAGAACATTTTGCCCTGGCTTCAGAGGGAAGAATGTGGAGTTTTTCCACATAGATGTAATTCACAACCTTGGGCAAACCATTTACCTTCAAATCCTATAAAAACCAGAGGTAATTGTTAACTACCTCGGGGAATGAGGCTGTCTGTTGATTAAACTCTATAAATAACAAAAGGTTGAAATGGCCAGCTGGGTCCCAGGTGGAGTTAAGTTGACGGGCACTGAGGAGAGTGGCTGCCTATTGGTTGAGAAGGTAGGTGATGGCACCAGAATGGGTATCACGATGTTTTGTATGAGGCAGAGGGACTACAGTAGGAGGAACATGGAGCTGAGTGAAATCCTGAGTGTGACCTTGGGCAAGTTCCTTCCTCTCTTTTGGCCTCACTTTCCCTATTTGTAAAAAGTAGGGATTGGACTTGGCTTTTGAGCCTCCTTGTAGTCCTACATCTACAATCTCAGAGTATCATAACCTGATATTGTCAGAGGAAGGGGGAAATTGGAGAGGGGAGAAGGTACCCTTCCGGTAGTACAATTGCCCCTCTCTTTAGTTCTTACCCTGAGGAAAAGTGACTAGGTTAGGGTTACAACTCCCCATAAGGTCACATGGTAATGAAATGTCAGAGCTGGGATTTGAACCCAGCACCTCTGATCCTAAGTCTGAGTCTCTTTGCATCACACTGTGCCCTGAATTGATGGAAGATATTAAACCCTCCCCTTTCTCTGCACCCTTCTCTACCCCCCAATCAAACTGGAAGAATAGTCAATCCTTCCTGCTGACTTCCCAAAGCTTTATCATATGCACTGGATCCCTTCCATTGTCTCAATCTCCTTATGGAGCTAATTTGCCCTTATGGATCCATAACTTGGTTTTCACCTCATTACATCCTCTGCAGGTAGACAGGGTAAGGTTTATCATCTCCAGTGAATTGATGAAGAAACTGAGGCTTTAATAGGTAAAGTGACAATATGATTGGTCCCACAGTGAAAGGAGCTTCCATCTTTGGGAAGGCTTTGAGTGAAGATGGTCATTGGTCAGCGTATGCTATGGGGGCATTTAGAAAACCATAGCATTGGGAGTAAGAAGGACTGGCTGTGTTGTATGGTAGTTAGAGCCCTACTCTCCCTGTGGCCTGAGACAAGTCATTGCTCTCTCCAGGCCACTTGGAAGAGGGCCAGAACCCTAGTTTTCCTCTAGATCTCCTGACTTCCAGGCCAGATATGGTTCTTCCAAGCCTGGATGTGACCCCTTGGCTGATGCTTGATACAGACACCCTCCTCAGTAATACTATAAACATAACTGCTTATTAGAAAGTCTGTTGGACAGCTACTATGGGCCCAGCCCTGCAGATGCTCTAAGGGATGCAGAGGACCTGCCTTCACCATGTTTGTAGTTTAGTTGGGGAGACAACAGCTACATAGGGAAGATTTCCCCCATCAGATTGTAAATTCACTGAAGGCAGGGACTGTACTGTATTCATTCTTCAGTACCAAGCACAAGGTTGTAGAATCTTAGAACACTGAGCTAAGAGGGCACTTAGAACATGGAATGGCAAAACTGAGGTGGCCCTTAGAATAGGGGATGTCTGAGCTAGGAGGAGCCTTAAAGCTGGGAGAGATGGAAATTGGAGAGATAAAAAATTAGAGAGAAATGAGATCACAGAATATTGATTAGCCTGAAGAACACAAAGTATTTAGAAGGACTTCAGAGATCAGATAGTCTGATAATACAAATGGAGAAACTGAGGTCCACAGGGAGGAAATGTTTTTCTCAGCCAGTCAATAAACATTTTGTTTGTTCAGTGAACCAGAAACCAAGCCAGTTCTAGAAGCTACATATATCAGGAACTTGTGGTGGTGACAGGATTGGAGGATAATGCAAATGGCTTCTGGTGTCTAGAGACAGCCAGGTCTTTGGCTCCCAGCCTTCTCCAGCTCAGGGCACCAAGCTTTCTAGCCAGGGTCATTGGATGGCTAAGCGAGCACACAGCTCTCAGCCTGGGAGGTAGGGAGGAAAGGGATAAGCTGGACACTTGTGAGCTGTGTGACTACTGTTTGATGGGAGCTCCTCCCAGACCCAACCTCAGGAGTCTCCTTTGTGTTCTAGGTCTTCGTGGTCTGATGCTTTCCGTCATGTTGGCCTCCCTCATGAGCTCCCTCACCTCCATCTTCAACAGTGCCAGCACTCTGTTCACCATGGACATCTACACCAAATGCCGGAAGAAGGCATCTGAGAAGGAGCTAATGATAGCGGGAAGGTGAGACGGTCTGTTCTTTTTGCCTGGGTCGTAAATCTAGCAGATCTCAGAATGTCAAAGCTGGGAGACCCTTAGTACCTAGATTGTGATGGGAAAGGTCTTAAAACAGAATTTTGGACCTGGGAAGGACCTTAGAACATGGATTATCAGAACTTGGACAGTCTTTAGAAGAGATGTCAGAGCTGGAGGGAGGCTTTAAGACATAAAATCTCATCATTTTGGGACTCGAGAGGGACATTAGAACATAGAACGTTAGAGTTGGGAGAAGGTTTAGAACGTGAATTATCAGAAATGGGAAGGACCTTAGGACATTGAATATGTTAGCCAGAAGGGTCCTGAGAACCCAAATCATCAAAACTTGGATGGATTTTCATGACTGAAAATGTAGAGTGAGCTGGAAGAAACCTTATTTCAAAATGCAAGTTATTACTTTTTGCCCCCAAACCTTCCCATTTCCAAACTTCCCAATTCTTGTCAAAGGCATGACCACCCTCTCAGTCCCCTAGGCTCTCAACTGAGATATGACCTTGGCTTCTTCACTGTTTCTCACCCCATATATCCAAGCTGCTCCCAAGGTCTGTCCATTTTACTTTTGTGACACTTCTCAAATAAGTCCCCATCTCTCCTCTGACATTGTCTCTACCTTTGTGCAGGTCCTCATCACCTCACACCTGGAATATTGCAATAACTGCTTGAGGGCTCCCTGCCTTGATTCTCTCCCCACTCCAATCCATTCTCCATTCACCCCAAAATGACTTTCCTAAAGTATAAGCCCAACCATGTCATACCTCTACTCAAGAAACTTCAGTGGCTCCCTATCTCCTCCTGGTTAAAATACAAAATCCTCTGTTTGATATTCAAAGTCATTTATAGCCTTGTCCCCTTATACCTTTCCAGTCTTTTTAGACTTTTCCCCATCCCACCCTACTCTTTGATCCACTGACCCTTGCCAAGACACTCCTTTCCATTCCAGGCATTTTCATTTGGCGATGCTCATTCTTGGAATCCTCTCCCTCATCGACATCTACTAGCTTTCCTGGTTTCCTTCAGGTCCCAAATCAAATCCCATCTACTACAGAAAGCCTTTTCCAACTCCTCATTTCCAATTTTCCTTCCCTCTGCTGATTATTTTCTCTTTATCCTTCAGCTTATATCATTCTATGCATAGTTGTTTGCATGTAGTTGGACTGTGAGCTCCTCAAAGGCAGGGATTGTCTTTTGTCTTTCTTTGCATCCCTAGCACTTAGAACAGTGCCTGGAACATAGCAAGTTCTTGATACACATTTATTAATTGAAAGAAGAACATTGCAAACCAGTGTTGATCAGGATCTTCAAATGAGGTGTACTTAGACCCACAACAGTTCCCTTTTCACACCCATCTGTTCCCATCTTGGCCAGAGCTTTTGTGGAACATGAGTATTCCTCTGTGGCGACTTTTATTCCCTCCTGTGGACATTGAATTTATCTGGAAAATTTGAAGTTATCTTTCTGGAGTTACTTTCAACCTCTATGTTTAGACCAAGTCATAGAATGCTATAACCAAAAAAGGAATGTAGAAATCAATCATCCATCAATTAGGTCAACCCATTTTATAGACGAGAATCCTGAAGCCCAGAGAGAGAAGCATTCAAGGTCACTTGATAATTGAATAGCAAAACCAGGACTAGAAACCAGGTTCATAGGGCTCAAAAAGTCTAGAATTGGAAGGAACCTTTGAAAGCATGCATGTAGTCATATAATAAAAATATTAGATTTGATTACCATCTAGTGCGTTCCTCTCATTTTTCATAAGGAAGCTGAAACAGAGAGGTTATGACCACACATCTAGGAAGTGTTATAGCTGGGACTTCAACACAAGTCTCCATACTCCATGCCTACTTATACCACAACATGTCCAAATGCCTCATTTTATAAGTGAGGAAAAGGAGACTCAAAGAGAACAAATCAATTGTTCAAGATTATCCAGATAGAAGGAATTCACACCTACGTTCTCTTTCTTCAAATATGAGGCTCTCAGCTAAAGACATTTACTAGCTGTGTGACTCTGGGTAAGTCACTTAACCTATGTCTGTCTCAGTTTCCTCATCTATAAAATGGAGATAATAATAGCATCTACCTCCCAGGGTTGTTGCGAAGAACAAATGAGATAATATTTGTAAAGCACTTAGCACATTGCTTGGCACATAGAAAGCTATTATTATTATACTACACTTCTAGTTTCCTAGCTCCCCATCCTGTGCTTTCCCCACTGCCCCATAATGCCTTTTTGAAAAATATTAGTTAATAGAATTTCAGAATCTCAAGGTTGGAAGGGAACTCAGATGCCACCTAGGTCAACCTAAGAATCCCTCTCCTGGTATAAAACCCCTAGTGAGTGACCATTCAGCCTTTGCTGGAAGACCTCCATTAATGGGGAAAATCCTACATCCTGAGGAAGCTCATTCCTTTTATGACTTTGAAAAGAAAATTTGTATTTCTTTTTATGCTTTCAGGTTCACTTTTCATCCCTCCCTTCCCCAAAGAGCCATCCCTAAAAAATAAAAGTGGAAATGACAATAGAAGAATTTTAGTAAGGGCAAAACTGAACGCTGATCAAGACTGACAGTGTATGCAATATTCCACACTCATAATGTCCTAACTCTGCAAAGAAGGGAGGGAGGTGCATTTCCTTATTTCTTCTATAGGTCGAAGCATTCTCATAATAATTACATACACATAACTTTCAGTTTCTGATTCTTTCTCCCCCTCCCCACTTACATTGTATTTATTGTGTAAATTACTGTCCTCACACTTCTTACCTCACTTACTAAGTTCATATAAACCTTTTCATGCTTCCATGTATTTTTCATAGCCAGCATTTCTTGTGGTGCCTTAATAATGATCATTGTCCAATCAATGAGCACTTGTTTTGTTTCCTCTTTATTGTCACAAAGTGCCTCTATATGGCATATTGGTATAAATTGGACCTATCTGAATCTCCCTGAAATAAATGCTTAATTGTAGGACCTTTACCACTTCTACTTTCTGGTTCCTAGTTTCTCCATCTGTAAAATGAGGGAGTTGTACCAGATGATATCAGGTGAGGGAGAAAAACATGAGCCAAAGAACTCCTGGGAAGGTTAATAGTTTATTAGCTAAAGATTCCATGCCTTGAATGTATAAGCAGAGCCTGGGCTCCTGCAAGAATATATGGTTATTGGACAAAGTCAAGCTCATTTTAATTTACTAATGACACAGATGACTTCCACAGAGTCAGAACATTCCATTCAAAACAAATGATTAGCCTTGGGAACAGTTAGGAAAACAGACTGCTAATTAATGGACTTGCTCATTATTCTTCTCTGCTGCCTATATTGGGTACCTTTGTGCCTTTGGATACTTGCATGTGTTTTGATTATTCCATTAAGGGGATTAGGTCTCCTGACCTTTGTGGACTGGCTTCATTTGCAGAGTGTTCATCCTGGTACTAATTGGCATCAGCATCGCTTGGGTGCCTATTGTGCAGTCGGCTCAAAGTGGGCAGCTCTTTGACTACATCCAGTCTATCACCAGTTACCTGGGACCACCTATTGCTGCCGTTTTCCTGCTTGCTATTTTCTGCAAGAGAGTCAATGAACCGGTGTGTATAAGCCTTGGGGAATTTTCACTATACCTAGGAATTTTGGACCTCTTTCCCTGAAACTCTTCAAGCCAGTGTACTCTATTTTTCAAAGTTGTGACCATCCCCAGAGGTCTTAGCCAGCAGTGAGAAAGGATTAAGAGGTGGAACTCTTATAGACTGTAGGGGAACCAACTAAAGTCAGGGAAGGACTTTGTAAGGAAAGACAAAAAGCCTTGAGTTCTTGTCTTGTCTCTGTAATTGAATAGCTATATGATCTTGGCCAAGTCACTTTTCTCTTGATCTCAGTTTCCTCATCTGAAAAGTCAGAGGATTTGACTAGATAGTCTCTGAGGTGACCTTCAGTTCTAAAATTCTATGATCCTGAGCCCTCATGTCCCTTCTTCCTAGTTAGGTGCTCTGCACTTTGATGTCTCTCAACAAATACCTTGAAA
This sequence comes from Monodelphis domestica, assembly GCF_027887165.1. Taxonomy (NCBI): domain Eukaryota; kingdom Metazoa; phylum Chordata; class Mammalia; order Didelphimorphia; family Didelphidae; genus Monodelphis; species Monodelphis domestica. The sequence continues at coordinate 18,132,178 of NC_077229.1, read as the reverse complement.
CCACTTTTCATGGCTTTAGATCCCTTAGAGATTCTTCTAAGGGCCAGTTTAAAAGATCCATGAAAACCTAATAAAAGGTGTTCCAGAATGACCTCATTGGGATTTAGAGCAAAGAAATATTGAGTGAACGCCTGTTTCAATTCCATCTCCATGTTAGGTGTCGGGAGAGATAGAAGAGAAATCTAAGGCACTGTTTCTACCTACAGTCTTGTGGAAATAAGGCTTGAAGGGTCTTGAGGATACAGTCTTGAGGAGTTAAGACATATATACATAAAAGTACCAAGTAGCATTAGACATAATAACAAGACTAATTCTTTAAAATATCCAAGGCATTTCCCTTACAACATCAAAACAAGGAGGGTTTTCCAAAATTGTAAGAGCCAAATCATCTCCCTCCCTCCTTTCCTTCCCACAACTTGGTGATGGTAAGCAATTGGATCTGTATTATCTTGGATATGTATTATCTTGCAAAACACACTTCCATATTTGTCACTGTTGTAAGAGTACACTCATACAAAACCCAACCCCCCAAATAAAAGTGTAAATAAATTGATGTGAAAGATAGTATGCTTTGATCTGCATTCCAACTCCAACAGTTCTTCCTCATCATAAGTCCTTCAGAACTGTTCCAGATCATTGCACTGTTGAGAATAGCCAGGTTGTCACAGTGGATTACTCTACAATATTTCTGTTAACAGTGTACGATGTTCTTCTGGTTCTGCTTATTTCACTCTGCATCAGTTCATGCAGGTTTTCCCAGCTTTTTCTGAAATCATCCTGCTTATCATTTTGTAAAGTACAAAAGTATGCCATCCAATTCTTTGCCACCACAAAAGATCTGCTATAAATATTTGTGTACAAGCAGGTCATTTCCCCCCTTTTTATTATCTCTTTGGAATACAGACACAGTAGTGGTTTTAAAAGATCAAAGATTTTGTTAAATTTTATTGTCCTTTGGGCATGGTTCCAAATTGCCCTCCAAAATGGTTAGATTAGTTTATAACTCCACCAACAATGCATTAGTATCCAAATTTTGCCATAGCTTGTATTATTAAAAGGATAATTAGTGAACATCAAGAAAAGAAGGAAGTAGTCACAAATTTTCAGTATGGTCTCACCAAGGACAGGGAATGCCAAAAATTGCCCAATTTCAATTTCTGACAGTGTAGCTACACTCATAGAAACACGAGTACCTGTCAAAAACCAAACAAGCAGACTTGGTTCAAGAGAACCTTGTACATATGATCTACATATATTTTGGCCAAGTGTCTACCAAAATTCTTTTTGTTGCTTTTCATTGAGAGTATGTAGAGACATGAGCTAAGCAGTATTATACAATTATGATTAATAATGATCAGACAAGAAAATAGTCAATGATTCAATATTCATTCAAAAGGAGGTCCCCATTGTAAAGATTAAAATTTAGGGGAGATGGGGAGACTGAGGCATCTAAGGCAGGTAGAAATTAGTTTCTCTCTGCAAGGAGTATTACATTTTTTAGAGGTTTATTGAAGATTAAGGATTAAAGAAAATACAGGATAAGAGACACGTGTCCAGGCCATAGAGTGGTCTAGATACAACCTCACCTACATTATGAAAAAAAGCCAGGCCTGCCCCAAAACGGAAGTCCAAGAGCCAAGAGCAAGCGAGAGAGCCTCAAAAGCCTTTGAATCAGCTTAAATACCTTCTCAATCTCGGCCCAGGTGAGATTACAAGGCATTCTGGGGAAGTGGAGCAAAGGCTTGTGGGGATTGTAGTCTTGTATTCGAGTCTAGTTTTTACATTCCCCCATTTTATCATTTTTGGAAAAATTAATTTTCCCCCAAAAGGATCATAAAAACGTAATAAAATAAAATAAACTTAAAAGATTACAATACTGTGAGGATAAGAGAAAAAAGAATAATGTGCTTATCAAATGTGAGGAATGTGAATGATATAAAGTAGGAAAGGATAGATAATGAGTTAGAGTCAGGATTCCAAAAGATTTTGATTGGCCAGAACTTTGGGCCACACCTAACAAGATAAAACTTAGTAGGGATAAAGTCAAAGCATTCAATAGATTCAAAACACATACACAACTTTGGGAAGATGTGGCTAGTTAGATGTAGTCTGAAAAAAATATGATCTGGGTTTCAGTATACCCCAGACTCAAAGTGAGTCCATGTGTGATTTGGCAGTTCATAAGTTTATGCACTATTTGACTACATTAAAAGATTCTTACTATCTAGAGTAAGGAAGCTCTAGTTCCACTGTATCCTGTGATAATCAAACCACATTTATTTAGTCCTGGGAACCATGTTTTAGAAATGATATGGATAAGATGAAGATCTTCAAAGAGGGCAACAGGATTTGACAGTCTCCCAGATCATACCCTATGAGCATCGATGGAAGGAACTGTGGATGCTTAGCCTGAAGAAGAGAAGACACATCATTGTCTTCACATATCTGAAGAGATGTTAAATGTATAAGGGATTGGATTCATTATGCATAGCCTCAGAGGGCAGAAGTAGGAAAAATGGGTGGCAGTTTCAGAAATGCCAGTTTAGATTTGATGCGAGGGAAAAATGTGTCTCAAAATCATATGTACCCCAAAGTCAGATGGGTTGCCTCAGGAGAGAGTGGAGTTCTCTTCACTCGAGTTTTAAGGAAAGGCTGGATGATCACTCATCATGGATGTGATAGGAGAGATTCTTGCTCATTTAGTTTCCTATAGCTCTGAGATTTTGTGGTTTCAAATCACACATGAATAAGGTGACTGGAAAGTTAGAGAGATTGAATGGCTTATTCAAGGTCACTTGCCATTGCACTTGTAAGTTCATTTGGTCCTCATCAAAGAAGTGTAAGTCATTTTCTTTTCCCTCAAGGAGTTTTCCAGCTCATCAAGGAGACTTATGGCACTTAGAAAAAAATGAGGTAGATTGTAGAGTGTCACTATTTTGATTTTACAAATGAGGAAATTGAGCTCCATAGGGGTGCTATGACTCAACTGAAGCCAACTGAATAGGACTGGAGGAATAATTGAAATTTTAATCTTTTGACTTCAAGTCTAGTGCTTCATCCATGACACCAAGTAACAACCTCAATCTTAGAAACAAGGCTGTCTAGGAAAAGTGTCTAACTTTCACAGCTAACATGCCCCCTCTCTCCTTCTTTTACAGGGTGCCTTTTGGGGGCTTATTTTTGGACTTCTTATTGGACTGTCTCGAATGATCGCTGAGTTTGCCTATGGAACAGGCAGCTGTATGGAGCCCAGCAACTGTCCCAAGATAATTTGTGGTGTTCATTACCTTTATTTTGCCATTATCCTGTTTGCAGTCTCTGTCATCACCATTTTAATAATCTCCCTCTTGACCAAGCCCATCCCAGATGTGCATGTAAGTATTATCTCTATCAGTTGATCATTTTCCTTTTGTACTGTTTCACTTTTACCCCACAAATATCTGTGGAATTCATAAAAAGTCATGGTCATTCTGTCAAAATTTCTAATATTACCATCAGATTTCTAAGGTTATCATTAAATAACTTTAGCATAAGATTCCTGGTTGTAAAACTGGAGCTATACTTACTGATCAGCCTTGATCCTGGAGCAGCCCATGTCTGATTGATTAAAAAAATACATTCTATTGGGGGCAGTAGGATAGAGTGGATAGAGATCCAGGCCTAATTATGGGAGATCTGGGGTTCAAATCTGGCCATAGACATGTCTTAGCTGTGTGACCTTGGGTAAGTCAGTTAACCCCTATTGCCTAGCTTTTACCATTCTTCTGATTTGGAACCAATACATATTATTGATTCTAAGACAGAAGGTAGGAATTAAAAATCCATTTAATTCATATCTTTTGTTTCATATCACTTAAGTCTTTCTCCTGTGTCACTCCTTTCCTCCCAGAGAGCCATTCAATCTATCAAAGAATCTTTTAAGGAAAAAAAAGAGGAGGAAGAGAACAAAAATCTATGAAACCAATCAACACTGAAAAATTTGATAACATATGAAATATTGGGCTCCCATGGGCCCTATATTTCTGTTTTTCAACCCCTTATCGTCTGTCTTAGAATCATTACTAAGTATTCTAAGTATCAGTTCTAAGATAGAAGAACAGTAAGGGCTAGGCAATTGAGATTAAATGACTTGCCTAGGGTCACATAACTAGGAAATGTCTCTGGCCAAATTTCAATTCAGGTCCTCTTAACTCCAGCCTGGTGCTGGGCTACCTAGTTGTGCATCCACTGTGCTATCTAGCTGTCCCTTATTCCCCCAACCCCACCCCAAACTCTGACATTCTGCAAGGGAACAGGGGAATGTTTTCTGGTAGCTCTTTTTGGGGGATAGGCTTGTTGTTTGTAATTTGACTACATTTACTTTTGATCTATTTAGCTTTTAAAGAAACGAGCAAGATATGATAAGATCACATAACTAATGGAGATTTGGAGTATGGCCCTAAACTCATTCGGCCTAAACAAATTCTTTACCTTGGCTTCAATTCAATTTAATTAACAAATATTAATTAAACACATCTTCTGTACAAGGAACTGTCCAAGACACAACAGACATAAAGACAAAAGTCCAATAGTTCTTGTCTTCAAAGGGTTTACATTCTGCAGGGGAGATACCACATGTACACAGCTCAGTAAGCACAAGGTAGGGGCAGCTGGGTGGCTCAGTGGATAGAGAGCCAGGTCTGGACACTGGAGACCCTGAGTTCAAATCTGGCCTCAGATAATTCCTAGCTGTGTGACCCTGGGCTAGTCACTTAAACCAAATTGCCTAGCCCTTACCACTCTTATGCCTTGGGAATGATACTTAATATTGATTTGAAGACAGAAGATAAGGGTTCTAGGGGGGGAAATGCTGAATTGAGAGAAATCATCAGGGTTCTCCAGAACATTTTGAAGGTAATGGGGTAGAGTCTCATATCAACCAAGGTGGGCAGGCATATCTCTGAAAGGTTTGATCAAAGATTCACCCCTTCAAAAAACCCAGGCCACCCAGGTATGATACTAAACTTGTAGCAGGTCAATGAGGAGCTGTAGTGGACAGAATTCTTGACTTGGAGTCAGAAAAACCTGAATTCAAATCCTGCCTCAGGTAATTCCTAGTTGTACGTCTCAGGGCAAATCACTTAACTTCTTTTAAACTTAGTTTCCTCATCTATAGAATGGAAATGATAATGGCACCTTCAGGACTGAGAGGGTCAAATAATATACAGAGAGCACTTTGTAAACTTCTTAGTATTATATAAATAGTGTTATTAATATTATTATTTCCATACAGGCACACTCCCTCTTGCCTGGTTGCTTCCCTGACAGTCAGCAGACCAGAGAAGAGCCATCATGGACTCTTTAGAGAATTTCCTCTTTGAGGAAACTCAGCTAATATGGTGGTGCTCTTCCCAAACCTAGAATGTTTTACAGGGATACTGACCTTTGCTGTACAAATAAAGGCACAAGAATTAGCTGGCCTAGTTAGATGACCATTTTTATGCAGTCTGTTTCCCACTTCAATTCCCAAATTGCCCTTAATCCACAGCTCCAACTCTGCTGTCTTTCTCTCCAGCTTTGGTAGCATCTGGGCCAACTATCTTCCCTAGCCATGGTGCTGAATCTTTGTACAACAACAGAGCCAACATACTGAAACTGGGAAAGAAAGCTAGCTGGGAGGGTGGGCAGGATCATATCCCATGTCAGTTTATATTCCCCAGAAGTCCCTGTCTGATCAATTTCCTCATGTCCTTAAAAGTCCTTCACATAAAAGGACCTTCTTATGATTTAAGTGCTTAACTATGAGAGTTGCCAGAAGGGGGTAGCTGTGGTTTGTATTCAGTAAGATCCATTTTATAGTGCATTATACTTTGCAAAGATACTTCATTTGAGGCTCATATCAGTATTGTGAGATAGACGCCTCAGGCATTCTCCTCATTTTACAGATGAGCAAATCCAGGCTCAGAGAGACGAATTGAGCTACCTTTAATTACAGGATTGGTTGGTTACTGTCAGAGGTGGGACTCAAACCTGGGTCTTTTCTGATTCCAAGTACAGGATTTTTTTTCTGTGATATTATTTGGCTTGTTATTGAATATCCATCAGACACTTGCATAACATGAATGGAAATATCTCCTCTTTTTGGCTGATAAATTTTATTTTAACCAAGTAGACAAACAAGCAATCACACAATGAAATCTCCATATATATTCCCAGGAATCAAAACAACCCTTAAAAGTGTTTGGAACTGATGCTTCATTTATTTTTATCCTTTTGTTCTTTATTCTTTTTAAAAAACCCTTACTTTTTGTCTTAGTAACAACACTAAGTGCTAGGTGACGGTTAAGTAACTTGCCCAAGGTCACCTAGTTAGGAAGTGCCTGAAGCCAGTTTTGAACCCAGATCCTCTGTACTCCAGGGCCAGTGCTCTATTCATTGTACCACCTAACTGCCCTTATTGCATTCTTTTTAAAGGAAGATTACACTTTATAAGTTTAGTCTGGTAGAACCAGTAGCTAAACACTATATACATATTCATGTATATGTGAATATATATGCAAATATATATATATATGTGTAATTTTATTTGAACTTCACAACCTTGTGAGACAGATGGCCATATTATCTCCATTTTATAGATGAGAAAATCAAGGCTCAGTTTTGTTACTGTTTAATATTGCTTTTCTTTACATATTGATGGTCAGTTCAGGCACCACATTGAGGAGATCTGCTTTCTTCACTCTCCATCACTTCCTGAAATACCTCCTATATTTCTCTGAATTCTTCATATATCTTGTTCCTTGTGGTACAGGAATGATCCATTACATTCACATAGCACAGGTGACTCGGACATTCCCCAGGTGTTGGGGATATATTTTGCTCCCAGCTTTTTGCCATTACAAATAGTGCTGCTGTATGAATGTTTGTATGGGTAAATACCTTCTTCTGGTCACTCATTTCCTTGGGAGCATAAACACATAAGCAGCAGGATCACTGCATCAAAGTGTAAGAACAATTTTGTAACTTTTGGGTATCATTTCCTTTTTCTCCTTTGAATTGGGTCTGTGATTTCACTGGTGTTGAGAACTTTCAGTGAGAAACATCCCCCTATCAGCACACTTAGACACATGCTCTGAACATTAGTCACAGGAACTTTCCTGTAGCTCCTAAGAAGTTAAACAACTTCCCAGGGTCGTGCTGCCAGTATGTGTCAGAAACAGAGTCTTCCTGAGCTTGTCTCTCTATCCACTGTTCATGCTCCCTCTCCCTATTGCTTTCTATGAACAGTCAGCAGTGAATCGGTGGGCCTGATTTCCTGCAGTCTAGCTAGCACCGAATTTCCCTCCCCCCAAAGCTCTCTCATTTCCTGGGATCTGATCATTACTATCCATCTGGAAATTGTAATTAATCCACCTGCTGCTGGACTAGCAGTGTGTGTCCTAAACGCTGAGGCTGGCAATGCTGTGTGTTCCTTTGCTAATCGGCTTCTGTTTTTCTCACCTCTCAGCTTTACCGCCTATGTTGGAGTTTGAGGAACAGCAAGGAAGAGCGAATTGATTTGGATGCAGATGAAGAGAAGGACTTCTCAGATAGTTCTGAAGAAAAGTTGGAAATAGGTGAGTTTGGACCCCTTGCCTTCTATCTTAGCATCAGTGCCAAATATTGATTCCAGAAGAGCAATAAGGGTTAAACAACTGGAGTTAAATGACTTGTCCAAGGCTAGGCAGTATCTGAGATCAGATTCGAACTCTAGGTCCTTTTTACAGACCTCAAGTCATATATCTCCACAGTAACATCAGGACCTCTTGAGCCAAATCCATTTTTCCCCCTGTTTGGTCTGGCCTCGATTGGAATGTGGGGCCAGTATCAGAGCAGAGGAGGGACCCAAAGCATGTTGCTATTGCAATGCAGTCATAGCCTTTACTGTTCCCCTTCTAGCACAGCTCTGCCATTGACCTGCTATATAATCCTGCTGAGGTGTTCTCATCTCTGGACCTCAGTTTTCTTCTCTATAAAATGAGTTTGGATTATAAGGTCTGTTAGTGTAGCAGAAAGAACACTGGGGTAAGAGTTGGAGGACTGGACTCAAACCTACTGCTTGTGTGACTTCATTGCTCACCTTTCTCATCTATAAAACCAGAGGGTGGGGCTAGATGATCCCTGAGGTTGTTTTCCATGCGAAAACCTATAAACCTATAGTCCTTTCTTTGTAACATTGAGACAAAGTTGACTAGGGAGCACGCTATGCTCGGGAACTGTCCATAGTTCTGAAACTAGGCATCTCATTGCCCAAAGCAGGCCAGTTAGTGTATGTAGGATCCTTCAGGGATTCTGTTGTCCTGATAAATGAGATAATCTATTGCTTTGTTTGCTCTCATGATTACTGCCTGGTGCATTCAGGCCCAGATATATTAAAGCAATAGCTTTGGAAGGCACCAACCTTCAGAGATTCTGAGAGATCCTTGCTACTAAGTGATCCTTGCACTGTATATAAAATAAATTAATAAACAATAAAGTCATCACCATTCATCATAAAAACCTTGCCTTCTGTCTTAGAATTAATACCAAGTATCGATTCCACATTAGGAGAGCAATAAGGGCTAGGCAACTGGACTTAAGTGACTTGTCCAGGGTCTGATCTTCTCTATAAAATGAGTTTGGATAATAAGATCTTTTAGTATAGCAGAAAGCACACTGGGATAAGATTTGGAGGACTAGGCAGTATCTGAAACCAGATTTGAACCCAGGAACTCCCATCTCTAGGTTTGACTTTATATTGAGCCACCTAGATGCCCCACTCCCATTCATCATTATTGAATTTTAATAATTTTTTTTATCCTAGAAGGAACCTTAAAAACCCTATAGTGCATTCTCCTTGTGAGTCTCAGAAAAATCATAGATTTTTCAGTTGGGAAGGAGATAAAAAAGGGGGCTTGCCTAGCACAGAAAGTAAATAATAGAGTCAAGATTTGATGTCATGTCCTCTGAATCCAAAGCCATCACTGTTTCGGCCATACCCCCTGAACCTCTGGTGGAAAGAGGGACATGACTGTGTCATCATTACCATTCATAATGCTGTGATTGTATCTCTGCTCTTAACCTCTTACATTCATCAGGTATATTATAATTCACAAAATCACATCCGTTTTTATGCATCCATCTGACCTTCACAATAGCTCTTTGAGATAGGCAGAACAATGATTCTACTTCTCATTTTACAGATGAGGAGAAGGAGACCCAGAGAGGGGAAGAAATTTTCTCAAGTTTGCCTAGTTTATTAGTGAGAGATTAGAGGCTAGAACCCTAGGCTTCTGATTCCTACTGAAGACTGATTCAGTTCTACTTCTTGTGGGCACAGCTCTCCCAACATCTCCTCTGGAGACGTAGAGGGTGGACAAGGAAGCCCAAAGGAGAGAATCTGATTCCTCAGGTGGCAAGACCACATATATTGATTTAGGACAACTCCAGACCCCATTCTCTCTCAAAGAGATATTGGCAGATTAGACCCAGAGTTGAATAGCAAGTTAACCCTGTTGTGCCTATGGATTCAGCCTTTCTATGCCAGTGCATTTATCAGGTATACCTGTCTGAATTCTGATCAGCTGACTGTGAGAGCCTGTGATTCAGGACATTTGCAGAGAATCAATCTCTGCATACATGCATGCATTCATCCAATTTAACAGGAATTTATTAAACACCTACTATGTGCCAGGAATTACACTAGGCACCAAAAATTTTACAAAAGCAAAAAGGAAACAGTTCCTGCCCTCAAGGAGCTTACATTCTATGAGGTGGGAGAGAATAATTACAATAATAGCTAGCATTTATATAGTCCTTTAAGGTTTGCAAAGCTTTTTTTGCTAAAACTTTTATAAAATTCTTTATGGCTGCAAGAACATACTGAGCAGCTAGGTGGTGCAGTGGATAGAACACTAGGAATTAAAATCTGAAGTCACACACACCAACTACTTGTGAGACCCTGGGCAAGTCACTTAATCTAAATTGCCTCAGTTTCCTCATCTATAAAGTGAGCTAGAGAAGGAAATGGCAAACCACTCCCCTCTCTTTGCCAAAACCCCCCAAAACTTCTAAATGGGGTCACAAAGAGTTAGACATGACCAAAATGACTGAAAAACAAAAATGGCCACAAAATACCTTATAATGTGAGTGCTTAAATTAGAGTCAAGAGCTCTGATTTCAAGTCCTATCTCTCACCCTTATCAGCTGTGCCAGTATGGGCAAGCTACTCTACCACTCTAAGCCTGCAGAATGCAAATATAGTACCTACTTCATAGGATTGGTGTTAGAGTTTTGCTGGCCTCCTCACTACTGACAAATTGGGCACATTCTTGAAAATACTTTATGTCATTTCCATTTCTATAAACAAGTGTGGAGAAAGTCACCAGTGGATCAGCTGGTTACCTAATGGATATCTGCCATTTTTCAGGTTCCTCCTCTTCCTAACCCCATATTTTCTTGTACTTCTTTGACACAGAAATCCCTCCGGAGGATAAGGGATGCTGCAGGAAGGCCTATGACATGTTCTGTGGACTGGACCAGCAGAAAGGTCCCAAAATGACCAAGGAGGAGGAGGCTGCCCTCAAGATGAAAATGACAGACACATCAGAGAAGCCCTTGTGGAGAAATATTGTCAACATCAATGGCATCATCCTCTTGGCTGTGGCTGTCTTCTGCCATGCTTACTTTGCATAGATTCAGCTGACTCCTTCAGACTAGGTTTCCAAAATCCAGCCTCCAATCCTTTCTCCATCCATTGGATTCCATGCAGCACTGTAATGGAGGAGGAGAAAAGAGAAATACAGTTGTAAATTATAATGAAGGATATGAGTGTATATATTTGTAATTAGAGCCTATACAAATGAAAATGATTTTTAAAAATCTGAATCAAAATGAAGGTGTATATACTAAAGCCTTTGAAAGAGGGAAAGGCCACTTGAGTTTTCCTAGTAATTTGGTATGATTCAATTTGATGGAATTAACATATATTAAGTACCTGCCTTTGTGCTAGGTGCTAGGGATGTGAAAATCTGATGAAACATTCACCAACAATGTGTAGATACAGAGACTTTGGTTGTCATGAGATCAGCTGCATTTTGGCTTCATGTGGTTTCATTGTAGAAACCCTGATTTTGAGGAATGAACTCATTAGTGTGGCTGGTGATTCCTCTCCTCCAGATCCCTATTCTTTGAGCTTAGGAATCAGAAAAGTCATCTGTGACAATTATCAGAAGAATTGGTAGGTGGTGATCCTGAGACTCTGAGTCAGGAGACATAGGTTGGAGTCTTGTCTCTGCCACCAATTTTCTGGGTTACTCTGAGCAAGTTCCTTCCTTTCTCTGAGGCTCAATTTCCACATCTGTAAAATGAAGGCATTGGACTAATATTTTTCCAAGAACAGTTCAACAATTAGAACTGTGCCATAGAGGAATGGGCTACTTTGAGAAGTGGTGATCTCCTCCTCCTTATTCAAGAAAGGAGGAGGTAACCATTTGATAATCATATTATTATGGTTATACCTTTTCCATGTGGGTTGGACTAAGTGGTCACTGAAGACTCATCTACCTCTCAAATTGACTGGATGGTCTCTAACGGTTCCTTCAAATTCTAACACAAGAGATAGTTTGGTGTAAAGGAAGGAGCAAGAGAGACCTGACCTTGACTCCCATCTCTGGCATTGCCTACCTATGGGACCCTCCTTTCTTGCTGTTTCCTTTTATTTTCCAGCAAGTCTACCTTTTGTGTTTGCCACATATTCAGAGGTTGGAAATATGGTGTATCTGTTGTCCATCAAATAAAAGTTTTTTTGACCATTTTGAGAATTATCTGAGTGCATCAGCAATGGGAGTTTGAGCCTTTATTTAATAGGGATCCCTTCTAAGAGATTAAATATTGAACTGAGAATCAGGAAGACTTGTGTTTGAATTCTGCTTCTGATACTTTGTGTCTGTGATACCACAAGCAAATCTCTTAATCTCAATTAACCTCAATTTTTCCCTTTACAAAATGGAGATAATAATGCCTGTTATGCTCCTATGTAAGATAGAGGGCAGGTCAAGAAAAAGTATATATTATTGAAGGTAAACTTCAACTGCAGGAGCCACCTGGATATTTAGGGGAACTGTGTATCACTATTCCATTAACACGAAGTGGTGGTTCCCTTTGAAATCTACTTTCCTACAACACAGGAAAACAGAGGTCTTTTGGCCCTCCTTAGTATTTAGCCAAAGTCACAACTCTATTCCAGGTTTTAGATGGGGAGCTAGACAAAAACAAAATTCCAAGGATCCTTACGTTTCTTCCCGAGATGGTCTCTACATAGACCATCAGCTCCAGAAATGAGCAATATTCATTGATGGTTTCCAACTCAGCTCTTCTAGATAGGCTTAGCCTGAGCAATGATGAGCTGGGGAGTTTGCACAATGGGGTAGCTTGGGGCTACATTAGTAAAAATAAGGAAGGACCACATACCCTACAATACCTGAAAAGCCATAAATGGTTAATATATACTTATTGATTGTTTGATTCTTGGAGTCCACTAAGCAGAAGGTAGAATCACATTCTTCTGGTTCATGAAAATTTATTAAAATTCTAAATATTTTGGTATATTTCCCTGCAAATTTCCATATGAATATTGTAGGAGTAAAAATGAATAAATACTCTTAGTATTTAAAAGTATAGGATTTTAAAATAATAAGTCACAAGAGAAGAAAAAGAAAAAAGGTTCTTTCAGTCAAGTGAGCAGAGCAAAGAGAGCCAGAGACTCACACCTGCAGCACTTTACCAAAAGGACAAGCTCCCCCAAAAGAGTCCCACAGTGTAGGTCTCAGCCATATCTATCTTCCAAGCAGCCTTATGTGAAATGAGGATGTAATTTGAAAGGATGCTGGGAATGTAGCTCAGGTGTGGCACATTTTCCATCTGCACAAATCCACCTATGATCCTTTGGGAGACCAATCTTCCCAATGGATCATTTTAAACATAATTAACTAAGGTACATACAATTTTACACAGGGAAAATACAACAACTTGGTGATAAGGAAACAAAAGGGAATCAATAACAAAACCAATTAGGGGACAGTTCCCTTTGATACAACAAAGAGACTATCCTATCTTCTGATGTCTGATGTAGCATTTTAAATTAATTTTTAAAAATTCTGAATATGACAGTCTCAAAAAAACATTTCTAAGAAAATAGAAAAAGAGAGTTGCATAACCATAAATCTTTTTTGTGTACTCTTCTTTTTTTTTTAAAATGTATATAATGGTGGAGTGAAGTGAATATGGCAGAGAAAGTACACAGACCCATCTGATCTGTACCAAATTACCCTTCAAAAACTGATATAAAGCTTCAAAACAAATTTTGGAGCAGAATAACACATAAAAATAAAAGGTGAGGGGTGGAACCAAGATGGCAGCATAGGAGCACCTAAAATCATAACCTCTCTGACAATACTTCCAAAGCAATACTTATATTGTGCTTCAAAGAAAAAAGAAATCCAAACCTAGCAAGAAGAAGTCATGAGACTCTACTACTGAAAACAACTTGAAAGGTAGGCACAGTCCATCTATTTTCACGGGAAAAGGGGACGACACCCTCTCCCACCCTGTGTGCTGAGACCTGCAATAAGACTGGGCTGACTGTGTCAGCCCCTGGGCAGAGACTGTAGCTGTGAGGGTTCTTTTCTGACCCACCACATATGGTCCAGAGCTATAACAAGGACTGGCAGGAGAGGGAGAAGACACCTGACTGGACACCCTTGGTCTGCTGTCTACAGTGAAAATTTTGCCCCAGGGCAGGCCAGCTCAACAGATTAGCTCAACTATGTGAATCCAGTATAGCAACAAAGGAGTAAGAAAAAAGAAGATTCAGTCTCAGGGTAGAACAGCTCAAACACTTTGGTTCAGTAAATCAATAGGGTGGCAAGTCTATGTAGTCCATAAGGTAGAAGATAAAAAGTAAATAAAATGAATAAAAAAGAGAGAAAAAAGCCATAATTGAAAGCCTCTATGGGGGTAAGGACCAAAGAACAGAATCAGTGGATGAGGATGAGATCCAGGAAACATCAAGCAAAGCCTCAAAAAACCCAGGGAATTGGATTCAGACTATGGAGGAGCTCAAAAATGAATTTAAAAAGCAATAAGACAGGTTGAAGAAGAATGGCAAAAGGAAAATAATAGCCTGAAAAGCAAAATAGGTCATCTGGAAGCAGAGGTACAGGCATTGAAAGCCAGAATTGACCTGCTGGTAAACAACTCAAAAAAAATTGAAAGAAGAGAAGAATGATTTGAAATAATGGATCAAAAGGAAAAGGAGAATCAAAAGACCATGGAAGAAATTCAGTCTTTAAAAATTAAAATTGGGCAATTAGAAACTAATGCCCTCACAAGGCACCAAAACATATTAAAACAAAATCAAAAGAATAAAATAATTGAAGATGATATGAGACACCTCATTGAGAAAACAATTGACCTGGAAAATAGACCCAGAAGAGACAATTTAAGAATCATTGGACTACCTGAAATCCTGACCATAAAAAAAAAAGCCTAGACATCCTACTACAGAAAATTATCCAAGAAAATGGCTCTGAAATCCTTGAACATGAGGGTAAAATAGAGACTGAAAGAATCCACAGATCATCTCTGGTATTAAATCCACAAGTGACAACTACTGGGAATGTCATAGCCAAACTCAAGAACTCCCAGGCAAAGAAAAATATACTACAAGCTCCTAGAAAGAAACAATTCAGATATCATGGAGCACCAATTAGGATTACATAGGATCTGGCAGCATTCACACTGAAGGACTAGAATGCCGGGAATACGATATTTTGGAAGGCAAGGGAACTGGGTCTACAACCAAGAGTCAACTATCCAGCAGAACTGCCTATATTCATTCAGGGGGAAGTATGGGCATTTAGCAAAATAGAAAATTTCCAAGCATTTCTGGAAAAAAAAGACCAGACCTAAAAAGAAAACTTGATGCCCAAATACAGAATTCAAGAGAAACATAAAAAGGTAGATAAGAGACTTCCAGGAAAACATGGCGGCAGTCTAGATGTAGGACTCTTCCTCTTCTCAGCACCCACTGATATAGACTACATCAAAAGACCAAACCCCCTCCCCCTCAAATTCATAAGAATGAAGGGACTCTACAGTAGGGCAGCACAGAATTGAAGGTATGTGAGATTTGGGCATTTCCACACTATGGGGTGAAAAAGCTCCCATCAAAATGTGAGCTGATCTACCCTCTCCCACTCCACCTACGGAGCCGGAGTCAGAGCTAGTGTGCGCTAGAATCAGAGAGTGAGTGAGGGTACCTCTCGAATGAGTAAGGGGGCACCTCTAGGTCCTTGGGAGCTGACTAAGACCACCAAAGACCTACTCCTGAGAGAGGTTACACCTGAAACCCAGCAGGCTGAAGAGTGCAGACCATGGGTGCGTGTGGGAAAATAACAGAGAAGGGCAGCAAACAGCAGAAGCTTCCGAGATTGGAGAGCTTGCCTCAGGCAAAACCCTTGCTCCTTAATTCCATACACAGAGATCCTGCCCATTTCACTCAGATTTCTGACTAAAAAGAGAAGGAAAAACCTCCACAGCGACGGCAAATTCTGCTCAGGAGCTACAACCTCCTGCCAACAACAACAACAACAACAACAACAACAACAACAACAACAACAACAACAACAACAACAACAACAACAACAACAACAACAACAACAACAACAACAACCAAGAAGAGGGGTTGACCCTAACATTTTTTTACAGAGGAAAAATCCAGGCTGCAAAGGAAATAGAGGAGGAAATTCAAATAAATCCAAAACCTTCCAAAAAAAATGGAAATTGTCTACAAGCTCTTGAAGAATTTAAAGCTTATCAAAAAGGTAGAAGCCTTCTGGAAAGAAAAGTGGGAAATAGTTCAAAGAGAAAATAACAGTTTAAAGGGACAAGAACCCCCAATTGGAGAATCAGCTGGAAGCCACGAAAAACAGGATAGACCAAACTGAAAAGGAAAACCAGTCTTAAAAGGCCAGAATTAGGCAACTGGAAGACAACAATCTTGCAAAACAGAAAGAATTAAAAAAGCAAAGTCAAAAGACTGACAAAATAGAAGAAAACATAAAATATCTCACTGAGAAGATGACAGATCAGGAAAACATACAATTTGAGAATCATTGGTCTACCTGAAAATCCAGAAATAAACAGAAATCTTGACATCATACTACAGGAAATCATCCAAGAAGACTGCCCTGATGTTATTGAATAAAGGGGAAGAATAGATATTGAAAGAGTTCATAGAACACCCTCTACACTAAATCCTCAAAAGACAACTCCCAGGAATGTAATTGCCAAATTCCAGAGCTTTCAAGCTAAGGAGAAAAAAATTCTACAAGAAGCCTAAAAGAGATAATTCAGATACCAAGGAGCACTAATCAGGATCACACAAGACCTGGCAGCTTCCACTCTAAAGGACAGCAAGTCCTGGAACATGATATTCAGAAAGGCAAGAGAACTGGGTCTTCAACCAAGGATCACCTATCCATCAAAACTGACTATATACTTCCAGGGAAAAGTATAGGCATTCAACAAAATAGATGATTTCCAAGTATTTGTGAAGAAAATACCAGAACTAAATGGAAAGTTTGATATCCAAACACAAAGATCAAGAGAAACATGAAAAGGTAAATAAGAAAGAGAGTGAAAAGGGGAAAATGTTTTTTTTAAATTCAAACTCTCTTCTTTAAGGGCTACAATTAGATCAAATTATATATATTAATATATGGGGAAATGTTATTTGTAACTCCCAAAAATTATATTAACTATTATAATAATCAGAAGAATCATTCACAGGAAGAGATTGGGGCATTAAGGGCTATAAGATGATATGCAAAAAAAGAAAAAGAGAGGGGGGATTGAAGATGGCACCAAGAGATACTTGAAGAAATAAAATAAATAGGATAATCTTTATCACGCAAAGATACACATGGGAAGGGGAGGGGAAGAATACTCTTAGAAGGAGAGGAAGAGAGTGCTAATAGGGAATACTTAAACCTTGTGCTCAGTGAAATCAATTCTGAGAGGGAAGAGCATCTAGATCCATTGGGGTCTTGAATTCTATCTTATCCTACAGGGAAAGTGAGAAGGGAAAACTAAGGGGGGGAGGTAGGGAGAAGGTAGTACAAAAAGGGAGGGAAAGAGAGGGGGGAGGGAACTTAACAGACCCTAAAAAAACAAGAAGGGAACAAAAAGGGAGGGGCCAGAAAGGGAAGCATATTAAGGGAGGGAATTAGGGGGATTGATTAAAAGTAAACCACTGACTTAAAAGAATACAGCAAAAGAAGAAAGGACAGAACTAGGAGAGGATATTAAATTGCTGGGGAATACACAAGTAACAATCATAACTTTGAACATGAATGGGATGAATTCACCCATAAAATGAAAACAAATAGGAGAGTGGATTAGAATCCAAAATACTACCATATGTTGTCTACAAAGAACACACCTGAGGCGGGTAGATACTCACAAGGTTAGACTTAAAGGCTGGAGCAAAACCTTTTGGACCTCAATGATAGAAAGAAGGCAGGAGTTGCAATCATGATATCTAACAAAGCCAAAGTAAAAATAGATCAGATTAAAAGGAATAGGGAAGGTAAATACATTCTGATAAAAGGGAGTATAGAGAATAAGGAAATATCACTAATCAACATGTATGCACCAAATGATGTAGGATGCAAATTTCTAAAGGAGAAAGTAGTGGAATTGAAGGAGAAAATAGATAATAAAACTATACTAGTGGGAGATCTGAACCTACCACCATCAAATTTAGATAAATAAAATAAAAAATAAATAAGAATGAGGTAAAAGATGTGAATGAAATCTTAGAAAAATTAGAGTTAATAGAAATATGGAGAAAAATAAATAGGGACAAAAAAGGAATACACCTTCTTTTCAGCAGCACGTAGTACATTCATAAAGATTTACCATTTAGTAGGTCATAAAAACATGGCAAACAAATGCAGAAAAGCAGAAATGATAAATGTGACCTTTTCAGATCATAATGCAATAAAATAATTATCTGTAAGGGTACATGGAGAGCCAAATAAAAAATTAATTGGAAATGAAATAATATGATTTGATATGATAGATGGGCAAGGGACATGAATAGGCAATTTTCAGTCAGAAAATCAAAACTATTAACAAGCACATGAAAAAAGTGTTCTAAATCTCTTATAATCAGAGAGATGCAAATGAAAACAACTCTGAGGTACCACCTCACATCTAGAAGATTGGATAACATGACAGCAATGAAAAGTAATGAATGCTGGAGAAGATGTGGCAAAGTTGGGGCATTCATTCATTGCTGGTGGAGTTGTGAATTGATCCGAGCATTCTGGAGGGTAATTTGGAACTATGCCCAAAGGGTGCTAAAAGACTGCCCTTTGATCCAGCCATAGCACTTCTGGGTTTGTACCCCAAAGAGATAATAAGGAAAAAGATGTGTACAAGAATATTCATTGCTGCGCTCTTTGTGGTGGCAAAAATTAGAAAATGAGGGGATGCCCTTCAATTGGGGGAATGGCTGAACAAATTGTGGTATATGTTGGTGATGGAATACTATTGTGCTCAAAGGAATAATAAAGTGGAGGAATTCCATGGGAACTGGAACAATCTCCAGGAAGTGATGCAGAGTGAAAGGAGCAGAACCAGAACATTGCACACAGAGACTGATACACTGTGGTACAATCGAATGTAATGGACTTCTCCATTAGTGGCAATGCAGTGATCCTGAACAACCTGGAGGGATCTATGAGAAAGAACACTATCCACAGTCAGAGGAAAAACTGTGGGAGTAGAAACACAGAAGAAAAACAATTGCTTGATTACATGGGTCGAGGGGGATAAGATTGGGGATATAGACACTAAAGAACATCCTAGTGCAAACATCAACAGCAGGGAAATAGGTTCTGATCAAGGACACATGTAATACCCAGTGGAATTGCGTGTTGGCAATGGGAAGGGTGGGGTGGGGGAGGTAGGAATAGAATATGATTTTTGTAACCAAGGAATAATGTCTGAAATTGACCAAATAAAATAAAAAAGATTATAGTAAAAAAAAGAAAAAGAAAAATGATACAGCCACAGTAGTGAGATTTCTACTGAAAAAATTATCCCTAGACATGGCATTCCTGATAACATAGACTTGGACAGGAGGTCTCATTTCAATTGCCAAGTTCTGCAAGAAATATACAAGAACTTGGGGATCACATGCAATTATCACAATGTGTATAGACCCCAAAGTTCAGGCCAAGTGGAAAGGATGAACAAAGAATTAAAAACACAAATAGGAAAACTCTGTTCAGAAACACACTTGAAATGGATAGATAGATTTTATACCTCTTGCTTTGTTTCACATAAGAACAATACCTAGAACTGATTTGCATGTATCACCATTTGAAATGCTATATGGTCAACCACTATGGCATGGTAGGACAGTAAAGCCATCATATCTGTCCATGTTAAAATAAGAATGTGTACTTCATGAATATTTTTTTTGGCAAGAAAAAAACTGGTTTTTAATAATATTTTAAATATGTCTTCTTAGCAATTTCCTAAGAGAAGCTAAGGGAAGCCTGTGACTACAAAGCTACTTAGAATATAATGATAATCATGACACTCCATATTTGTGTAAGATTTCACTGTTTACAAAACCCTCCCACATTCATTATTTTTATTTTACCTTTCCAGTGACTATATAAAGAGTTATATTAGAAGTGGCACTACCATTATAGTTAAAAAGCATTTCTCATTATAGAAAAATGAGGAGAAATAGGTTAATTACTGAGCAATAGAAAACTAGCATCTCTTGAAAGATACAGACTCTTAAAAATTATCTAAGAGGTTTTTACATAACATTATTAACTGGAGCCATCTGAAAAGTATCTTCACTCTTTCAAAAGATGCATCTTCATGAATATTTAAAACAAATACAGGATAGGTTGGATGACCTAAGAAAACTAGGATTACTTGTGCAAAGAATGCCATTAGATTTTTCATTGCATAAGATAAAACCAGGAGACAAAGTATACGTCAAGAATTTTAATAGAGAATCTCCTACAGAACCAAGATGATCAATCCAGCAATGGTCATAATGACAACCCCAATATCTGTAAAGGTGAACAAAAAGATCCATGGTTCCATGCTTCACATGTAAAATTGCATCATACCCATGACATTACCAGCAATGAAGATAAATAAAATATAACATCTGCAACAAATAGCCCTAGCAATAGTTAACAACAGTCCCTATAGATGGAAAGCTATAAAAGAAAAAACATAAGGAACATATATGAAAGCATTGCCCACGTTAATATGAAAGAAAAACATGAGAGTACAAACTAAAACAGAAATAAGCACTGCAAAAGCAAAATGCAATAGCTCTAGACAGACAGACAGACAGACAAAAAAATACTTGCACATTAGAATTAGCTCCAGTGAAAAAGTCTCTGCAAAAGTGTCTGCCAACAATGGCAACAACAAGAAAAATGTAGCAAAGTTACTTGACTGGGAAGACATAACTATATGAAATACTTGATATCTTCACCTATAAGCTAAAAGCAGAGTTCTATCTCCAAGAAAATTTAACAGTCAAGAAAATCTTTTAACATGAACATCTTAGAGAAGCAAACCATACAAATAAAATCTCCTTGTGAAAATCAAATATCAACTGATATATGATATCAGATTTAAAATCATAACATACACCTGAAAACTTATACAACACACTACATATACCAAAACATGAAGATGATCATATGAAAAACATACTTTTATGCATGAAGAACCAAATCACGAATGCTGACAAGCACACACGAAGAATTCAAACCTTACTTCCATGCACAATGAAACAGAATTCAACCTTACGTACATGCACATGTAAAATTTTACATGCATGCATGTTCCTGTATGTTCCTGTTTGTTAAAGAACATGGGACTTCAATCAAGGTGAGACAACAGTCAAACGTGTATGCAGCACAGAGGAAAAAAACCAAGACACATATGTTTCTACAACCAATATCAAAGACATGGAAGGACTTTGAAATTTTGAACTGATGGTCATGAGGTCATGTAAGAATGTGACATAGATGTTAATTTCACACATAGGTACATACATATATATGCAACTACACACAAGCACAACATGGAAGAGAATCTCATGGACTGGGCAAATATACAACACAGTGCATAATTGCAACACATAAAAGTCATACTGATATACTTATAAATTTCTGTGGAAAATTCAAACAAAGAAATGTCTTATCTGCATGCATGACTTTGCACAAAAATCACATTGTATTATATTTGTACATATGTAAAATCTGTATAGGTACAACCTATGTACATATGTAAATACTAATGTACTAACAATGTTAGGGTAATTTATTAATGTTCTCATTATTAACACAGATAGGGGAAGCTTAGAAAATTTGTTCAAATTCCTAGGCGATGTAGGGACAGACATATAGCATTATTTCTAGAAGTTAAGTTACATAATAATTTTAGTAACAATTTTTATTCATAGAAATCTTACTTAGCACAAGTTATAGGCATTAGGAGATAAGACAGTTACATCGCCTAAAAGTATTGTTTAAATTGTTACATCGTTTACTATTATGTTCAAAACGATATTGATGTAATGAACCCCTATTATCGAAATAATTTTCCTATACCCAAACTTAGCATAGAGTTAGTTAGGCGGAAGAGTTAAGACAGACTAGGATTTATTTTCTTTAGTATAGTAGAGGGTTAAAAATTAGATAGTTGGGAATTCATCAAGATAAACTTATGAGGTAAGTAACGTTAATATAGAATGCAGGCTGCATCTTGGCCAAGAAAAACAAAATGGGGCATTGTGAATGGGTAAATTGAAGAAAACCCACAACAGAGGCAATGGATGAAGATTTGCAGAAGCTGTCAATCAAGGAGAATTCTGGAAGAGAATGTGACTGGGAGAAGACTGTTGAAGGAAAGCATCCCAACTGTTGGAGTTCTCTCTTTCTCCTGAGATAGGAAGGAGTAAAGACTGAGAAGATCCTCTTCTTATTGATTTCTTTCTTCTGTATAAAAGTGACTCAAAGATCCTCAACCCTGTTAGCCACATCCCTCATTCAAGACTCTCCAATATCAGGGAAACACCAAACCCTCTCTCCCATCCAATTTCCTTTCCCTCCCCCTTTCCTTAAATAAGCCCCTTGTTCTAACCATTCAAAGTTATCCATTAGCTATATCAGGAAACTTACTCAGAATTGACTTCCAGTTTGTCACCAACTGAAGAGACTAACTGAAGGGGGAGGGAGACACGGGAGGAGGGTAGCAGATCTGATTCCACATCACCATAATTCTTAAAGATCAAATTAATTACTTAATACTACCACTAAAAAGTCAGTAGGACCAAGTATGAAAAATAAGATCAGAGGAAGAATACGTTCCCAATCATGCCCAGTTTGCCTCAATAAATCTGTTTGCATTAATTGTGCATTGATTCATCTAAAACATTTTCTAACCTCTAGAAGTTCTCAGCCAATAACTCGGTGTTCTCAAAACTGATTATCTAATACTCCTTCCCTGCCTTGAATCTGGACTTTTTTTCTGTAGAATAATTTTTGAAAGTCAATGTTATTGTCCACATACACCCCCACCATCACTTGGTCTACATTCTGTTCTTTGTTGTGTCTACCTATGAAAAACAAAGCCCTGAGGATCACACTGGTCATAGAGTCCAAACCCTTCATTTTACAGATGAGGAAACTATTTGGAGGTCGTTATGAAATAAGTGTCAGAAATGAGACTTGAACCCAGATTCTCTGACTCTATAACCAGTTAGTAAACATTTATTAAGCACCTACTATTTGCTAGGCACTATACTAAATGCTGGGGGCTATAAAAAGAGACCCCCCAAAACTCCATTCACAAGGAACTCATAATCTAATGGCAGAGACAACAAGCAAATAAATATGTGAAAACAAGTCCTATGCAGGATAAATAGTAAATATTCAACAGAAGGAAGGCACTAGAAAGAAGAGAGATTGTAAAAGGCTCCCTGTAGAAAGTGAGATTTTAGTTGGAATTAAAAAAGCCAAGGTCAGTGTTCCAGGCATGGGGGACTTCAGACAGAATGACTCAAGCCAAGAGATGGAGAATCTTATTCATGGACCAAGCAGAAGGCCAGTGTCACTGGATTGTAGAGTACCTATTAGGGGGTTAGGTGTTAGAAACATGGAAAGGTAAGGTTTTGAATGCCAAAAGAGCATTTGTGTTTACTCTTGGAGGCAATAGGAAGTCACTTGGATTTTTTGAATAGAGGATTGACATAGTAAAACCTGTGTGTTGGGAAAATTACTTTAGTGGTGTAAAATTAAGGTTGGCCAATAATTTTATTAAATTATATGGTCACCAATGTTTATTATATCTGTAGTCAGAAATTTATTTACAAAATAGAGAGAAAACTATAAACTAGAGAAATGTGAAGGGGATAGAAAAGTTATCTATCCTATCTTAATCCAGGCAGAGATTAATTAGTTCTCAACCAGGAAGGCTGGTAGTGAGTAAACACATGACCTCCTCCAAGATGGAAGCTAGTCTCTTAGGAAACTAGGAAGGGAGTAAGCCTTTTACTCACCCAACAAAGTAGTCCAGGAGTCATAGTCTAAGTTGAAGCCATGATCCAAGCCCATGATCCAAGCCACAGTCTCCAGTGAAGGTCCCTTGAAGATTATCTCCAGGAGACACTCTCTTCAGACTATCTTCTCAAAAATAATCTGCCGCAAGCTAAAGGATTTTGTGACTTTTATGGTGGCTCCTTGTCCCTTTCCCTCTTCACAGGGGCCAATCACAGTTTCCAAATTGTCTAGCACTGCCCAGGGGGAAGTGTCTGTGGGATCGACTTCTTACCTTTTGAAGCTTAAGTTCTCATCTAAGGGTATGCATTTTCTAAAAGTCACCTTGTGGAAAGGTGAAATTTCATCTTGGCTGATTGAGTTTCTGAGGGTTGTAATAAAGGAGATACTTGTAATAGAGAGATATTCTGAGATTTCTGTTGTAATAAAAAGATATTTGTGAGGGGATACTATTGGAATAGAGGGATACTGAGTGTGCCTATTGATCAATACTGGATGACTAATGGATCAAAGATTTTCTTACCCTCCACCCTTCACCTCCCAGTTTCCTCCCTCTCCCTCCCCCTTCTTCTTCAAGTCACTCAGGGTAAACTATGAGATTTCAGAGGAAATACTCTTCTTCCTTCCTTTCTCAAATAAGGAGGTTTATTTGGGAAGACAGGACAAGGATAGAGGATGAGGTAAGAGGAATGGGGTTTTCCTTATTCTCTAAAATGAGGGTTAGGAGAATATTGGGGAAATGGCAATTCTGTCACTAGCAGGGACAGTCAGAGAGTTTGGAGGACAATTATTTTTCTTTTTTCTTCTTTTAACCAGCCAGACAAATAGTCAGTCAGCAAAAGCTTCAGGGTCTTCACCATCAACCACCATCAGCTAAAACTTAGTCCAAAAGCTTCTCCCCTAGCTCCAGAAGCCCCAAAAGGTCCTTCAGCTTAGATCAGAAGTAAATTCAGCCTAGTTCAGCCTGGCTTGGCTCCAACTGTCCTTCTCGGTAACATTGACAGCTCTTCTATCCTCAGCTTTGTGTTGCATGCTTGCCTTGCAAATTCTCTCTTACAAAGGGTGTGAATCTACTAAGTGGTTTACAAGCTCCTCCCCCTAGTTCAAGCTTGTGTTGATTCAGTCAAAAGGTAGACAAAGGAAAGTTAATCCTGTCTTCGCAATCTAGTGAGTATTAACTCAGGATAGACAATAAAGTAAAGGATTCTCTTTCACAGTGCCCAAATGGAGAGTGTATTAGAGAAGGGGGTGGATGACTGAGGCAGGCAAACCCACTAGTAGCTATTACAATAGTCCAGGTGTGAATTGATGAAGGCCTATACTAGAGTGGAGGTAGTTTCAGAAGAGAGAAAGGGCTATATTCAAGAGATGCCATAAACATAAAATCAACTGGTCTTGGCAAAAGCTTGGATATGATATGTGACAGCTAGTGAGGAATCCAGGATGACCCCAAGGTTGTGTTCCTGAGGGACTGAGAGGATGCTATTACCCTCCATAGCTGTAAAGATGGAAGGATCAAGGAAAAGGCCTTTTTCAGGACAAAGGAAAGCCACAAACTGCATGCTTATTAGTAGGGAATAAGCCAGCAGAGAAGAAGAGATTAAAGATAAGTGAAAGAGTGGTAATGATAAAAAGAGGTGCAAGTCTGTTGAAGGAGAAGGGATAGATTGAGATCACTTGAGTAGGTAGAGAAGTGAGCCTTGTTAAGGGATAAGGTTCCTTCAATCACTGTCATTCACATTTATAGAATGACAGTGACATGGGGTTGTTGACCAGTTCCCCACACCCACACAACTGCCAATTCGATGTTCCCCAAGTGCCCTTCAGACTAAAAGTGGAGACTTGAATCCAGGACTTCAATCCCCAGAAGTCCTTGCTCCACTTCTCCAGAATGCTTTGTAATATCACTGAATTCTCATCTAGGCCGAGATCGAGATGGGGGTATTTAACCTGATTGGAAAGGCTTTTGGGCATCTCTCTTCTCTTCCTGTCTCTGCTGGCAAGCAGATGTGTCTCATGATGTGAATGAAATTGAATTGGGCCTCTTGGCCCACCTGGCACATGCCTTTCTTACTTGTATTTTCTTAAATTCTCAACCTTTAATAAAACTCTAACAATATAATACTCCTTGCAGAGAGAAACTAATTTCTGCCTGCCTCAGTTTCCCCAAAATTTAACCTTTATAACTGCCCTGCCAGGCCCTGAGACCCAGCCACCATGGCCCAGCCAACCTTTCTTGTGCAATATCTTCCTTTTTCCAGGCTGTTCCCCATGCCAGGAATGCCTTCCCTCCTCACTGTTTCACCTGAAAGTGAGTTAATGATTGCCTTTTTTGTATATACATGGTTCCCTAGGAGAATGTAAGCCCTTGGAGGTCAGGGGCCCCCTCTCTCTGTATACCCTCACCAAGACCACTCATGGGCCCTTAATAAATGCTTACTGAATACAAAAAGTCATTGTCACCTTCATTCTATAAGAGAGGCGTGAAGGAGGAGACAGGGACAAAATGATGAAATGAGAAAGAGGGAACTCATGACGAATGGCTTTTTTCTCTAAAATATGAGGTTCTTAAGGTTCTTAGTTAAGAAGGTAGGGGCAGGGCGATCAATAGGAGATATGAGGAGGGAAGAAAAGGGTTGTAAGAGTTGCTGTGTAGAGTAGGAGAGTGAGTTGGTAGGAGGTATAGTCAGATTGCCAAGAAGCAGTGAAGGTCCATTTGAAGATGTGTAACATTAATTTGTAGTAGATGCAGTCAAAACACTTTCATGATTTTCTCCACCTTCCCTAAGCAGCATGAATGGTGTGGATGCTCCAAGCCTTGGGTTGTCAGGGCACAATCAGCAAAATCATACTTTCTCTGCGGTAATACACTGCCTCCCATTTGCTTTAAAGCTGCATTTTGGCCAGCAAAAAACCTCACTGTCTAAAAAGTCATATAGTCCAAATCCCTGCCTACAACATTATCAACAGGTGGTTGTCCAACTTCTGATTGAATATCTCCTGCTGTGGAGGACTCACTACCCAACTGTTAGGCAATACATTCCATTGTTGGACAGCTCCAACACTAGAACATTCTTCCTTACTCTGAGCTGAAGACCATCTTCCTGGAACATCTGCCCATGGCTTGAAATGAGAATCAGACACATTCCCCTCCTAAAGGCAGGGGCAATTTCCAACACAAGAAAGGGAGTCATGGGGCCCTACACTCCTTACTTTCTGCTTCCCTGGCAGATGATTGTACAGTGCTGCTTCTCAGGGAAGAACCTGTCCCATGTGGAGGCTGGATGTATCCTATGTGGCTACCTGAAACAACTACCCTTCTTCCTCATGGTGTTGCCTGGTATGATCAGCTGTGTTCTGTACCCGTAAGTCCTCCTGGATACCTGATCAAATTCAGGCTTCAGGAACCACTTCGAATTGTTGGCCATACATCATGTCTACCTTTAGAAAATTTCATAGTGAGCCAGGAAGACCAAAAACAGAGAAGGATAACTCTAGACCAATATCTTTAATGAACATAAATGCAAAAATATTAAATAAAATACTAGTTTAAAGGCTATAGCAAGTTATCACAAGGATTATCCACTATGATCAGGTGGGACGTATACCAGGAAAGCAAGGATGGTTTAATATTAGGAAAACCATCCACATAATTGACCATATCAACAACCAAACTAATAGAAATCACACGATTGTCTCAATAGATACAGAAAAAGCCTTTGACAAAATAAATCACATAAATCATCAGCATTCCTATACATTTCCAAAAAAACTCAGGAGCAAGAGTTAGAAAGAGGAACTCCATTTAAAATCACTCTAGACAAGGTAAAACACCTGGCAATTTACTTGCCAAGACAAATTCAGGAATTAAATGAACATAACTACAAAACACTCTTTACACAAACAAAACTAGATCTAAATAATTGAAAAAAAATATCAATTGCTCATGAGTAGTGTATTTTAATTTAAAATCCAGGAATTTTTGATTTTTTGTTTGAGATTGTATTTTACATAAAATCCAAGATTTTGATTTTGCTTGAGAAAAGATCTTCAGGAAAGAAGCTTGAAACTCTTAAATCCAGAGAATGAATTGTTGCAGAAAGATACCGGAAAATCCACACTACATCAAGAAGATCAAGAATGAACTTTGGATATGATTGATTGAACTGAACTTTGATTAAACATTTATTGTAAATGTACACATTTATGCCAAAAGGGACTGCCCCTAATTTGGCTTCCTGTCAATGTGCCTAGCAAAACATTGGTTTTGCTTTCTTTTCTTTTCTATTTCCTCTATCACTATTCTAATTTCTCTTAGAAAATTGAATATTGTGTATATCTATAGTTAGAAGTGCATTTAGGATTACAAAATGATTATGTTAAATGATCAATGGGGAGACTAGTCTCCCAATGATCATCAGGGGGGATTGTGAATCTTGAAATTTCTCAGACTTGTGAATGTTAAAAATTTCCCCGTTGGGGAATTCTCCATTGGAACAATTTGCTACTGGGAACATTCCCCATTTGGACAGTGAGAACTCTACTTGGATCAGAAATGGGAGGACCTCTACTCCACCCATACTTAGGACTGCTTTAGGGGAGAAAACTCCTTGCTAAACAATGAAAGTACTTAAACCCATACTTATAATGAGGCAAAAAGTTCTTTAAGGCATGCCTACTTTTAGAATTAATATAAAGGGGTGCTAAGTACCTATAAAGGTCAGGCAACTTGTGAACTTACAAGGAGCAAAGAGGTGAAAACTTACTCAGAGCTTTCCTGATGTGAATTACTCAGAAGTTTTAGTCTACCCAGAAAAGGTGAGAGCAAGATGTGAATTAAGAAGGTGATAACAAAATGTGAATTAAGAATGGTCTGTCCTTACTGTGATTGGTGGATGTAAGAATTTAGGGGAGGTGACAAAGGAGAAAATGCGCTATATAAGGAGATGAGAAATCTGAGTAAGAAACAGTTAGCTGGGAAAGGCTAATTTTGAGTACAGTCAGCTGGGAAAGGCTGCCTTGAAGGGTCTCTCTCGAGACTCTCTCGGGGACATTCAGATTGAGGATTGAGCTGGAGAAGTCAGCTGAGATGGAGCTGAGTGATGAAGGACTGACTGATCTCTCTCTCTCTTAAGACTCAGGTCTGGGCCATGTTGGCTTGGGGCCCTTTATGCTTATTCCTTTCTTGCTCTTTCTCTCTTTATTTGATTCCTCATTGTATTATTAATTAAATTCTCTATAAAACCCAGTTGACTTGGGTATATTCATAATTGGGAATATTTCCCTGGCGACCACCTTAAATATTTGATTTAAAACAAGACACTGTGGTGAAAACATATTTTCTGCGGTCACAATTTACTCATCCACTCTTATATCTACTACAATTTATATCTTCCACTATTTTAATCACTACAGTTTACAACATCAACCATTTTAACTCTTACAGTTTATGGCATCCACTCTTTTAATTGTTACAGTAGGATGAGTTAATATAATAAAAATGACAATCCTACCTAAATTAATTTACTTATTCAGCGCTATTCCTATCAAACTACTAAAATGTTTTTAATAGAATTAGAAAAAAATATTTCAAAGTTCATCTGTAAGAGCAAAAGATCACTATCAAAGCACTAATAAAAAAATGAGAAGGATGGAGATCTAGTGTTACCAGATCTCAAACTATATTATAAAGCACTGATCATCAAAACAATATGGTACTGGCTTAGAGATAGAAGGGTGGATCAATGGAATAGACTCTGGGTAAATGACCTCAGCAAAATAGTGTTTGATAAACCCAAAGATCCCAGCATTGGGGACAAGAACCCATGATTTGACAAAAACTGCTGGGAAAATTGGAAAACAGCATGGGAAAAATTAGGTTTAGATCAACATCTTACACCCTATATCAAGATAAATTCAGAATGGGTAAATGACTTAAATATAAAGAGGGAAATCACAAACAAATTATGAACATATAATAGCATACCTGTAAGATCTATGGCAAAGGAAGGAATTTAAGACAAAGCAGGAGATAGAGAGCACTACAAAATGTAAAATGAAGAATTTTGGCTATATTAAATTAAAAAGGTTTTGTACAAAAAAAAAACCCCAATGCAACCAAAATTAGAAGGGAAACAACAGATTGGGAAAAGTTTTTATAACAAAAAGTCTCTGACAAAGGTCTAATCTCTTAAATTTACAAGGCCCTAAGTCAATTGTACAAAAAAATCAAGCCATGCTCCACTTGACAAATGGTCAATGGACATGAATAGTGTGATACTGTTCTTAACTCTATTTTAATGTTTCTCATGAAAGCTACGATCTCCCCCAAACTTTCCTCCATAAGCTCAACCCAGGTATTTATTTCTGCATTTTGTTGAGTAGTAGAAGGAACAATCAATCAGTTGGTTTGACTGAGAAGTGGGTTTTTTAAGGAGATACAATATTAAAGCTATAACAATCAAAATCCCAAGGGGGAGTAGTGTGTCGACTACGCCATAAGCTCCATGGAATGAGCCAATTCAGAGCGACAAAGAATACAAAATTTACAAGTTTGGTCATGGAGCCAGTTGTTGAGTAAATTGTGAACTGACTGTAACCTCATATTTCTAAAGTAGCCACTTGGGGAGCAGGACAAGGCCAAAGTTTTCTCCAGATTTCCCTTAATCAGAATCTAGGCAGTTGTTCCTTAAAGGAAAGGAGATTTAGAAACAGCTCTCCTAGCCAGGATCTTAGGGCCCTGTTGCTAGGATTTAAAATAGCTGTGTTCTATTTAATTTAAGGAGAAATTAAATTTTTTTTTACTCACCTGCTCTTGCAGCTGTGTTTTGAAGCCAAGTTAGCACGTTTAAAAAGACTGAGTGATTTGGGCAAGTAATAAAGAGAGAAAGGAAATAGATTTCACAGAAATTTGAGGGTTTTCATTACAACCTATGTGGTCAGCCAAAACCCTCAAATTTCTGTGGTTACAATAGTCAGTTTTCAGATAACGAAATCAAAACTATTAATAAGCACATGAAAAAGTGTTCTAAATCTCTCATAGTTAGAGAAATGCAAATGAAAACAATGCTGAGGTACCACCTCACATTTAGAAGATTGACTAATATTACAGTAAAGAAAAATAATAAATGTTGAAGGGGTTGTGGCAAAATTGGAACACTAATGCATTGTTGGTGGAATTGTGAATTAATTCAGCCATTCTGGAAAGCATTTTAGAATTATGCCCAAAGGGCTTTAAAAGAATGCATATCTTTTGATCCATCAATACCACCACTAGGTTTGTACTCTAAAGAGATAAGGAAAAATACTTGTACAAAACATTCAAAGGCACACTCTTTGTGGTGACAAAAAATTGGAAAATTAGGGGAGGTGTCCCTTGATTGGAGAATAACTGTACAGATTGTGGTATCTGATGGTGATGGAATATTATTGCACTGTAAGGAATGATGTTCTGGAGGATTTCTACATGATCTGAGAGAACCTCAATGAACTAATGCAGAGTGAAATGAGAAAAACCAGGAGAAGATTGTACACAGAAAGTAAAACATTGTGGAACAGTCCAATGTAATGAACTTTGCTAGTAGTAGCAATACAATAAGCCAGGACATTCCTGGAGAACTTATGGGAAAGAATGCTATCCACATTGAGAGAAAGAACCATGGGAGTAGAAATACAAAAGAAAAATTCATAACATCACTTATCACATGTATATATGGGTATGTGATTTGAGGGGTTAGGCTTTAAAAAATCACTCTATACCAAAAATGAATAATATGGAAATATAAATTGTTAGGATGATATTAGAAAATAAGTATTGCTTTATTAGTTTAGGAATAAGAAGTAGAATGCTGGCTTGAGAAAGAAATGGAGTTTGAAGAAGAGCTGAGAGAGAGTGTTAATTTCAGATGTGACAGTTATAATCATTTTCTGTGTCAGTTACTCTCTCTGGCAGTCAGCTGAGACACACACTCAGAGACTCTCTCTCAGGGCTGGAGGAGGGAACATCTTTGCCCCTCTCTCTGTATGAGGGAAAGACCTGAAGGAACTCAGTGTTTTCCTTTCCCAACTTGGGAAACACTATTGAATATCTATTGTGGTTTTATAGATTGTTTAACTCTGAGAAGACCAAAGAAAAACCTGGTCTTTGGTTTGGACTCTGAATCTGTTAAGACTCAGAATCCTAACTTGATTCTTGTTGAGACTCAACCAGCAGCCTTTGTTATTTTATAACTTGAAGGCGAAGTTAAGATTTATAAGGATAATAGTGTTAGTTTTTATTTAGATAGTATAAATTTGGGTTAGTCAGATTAAGGAGGATTAGTGTAGCCTGTGAAACACAGGAGAAACAGTCCCTTGTGGAACCAGGGAGTTTATTTGGGTGGATTTAGAATCCCTTAGAACTAGAAATCCTTTTTTATCCTTATATATTTCAACAAATATTTTATTTTTATAAGAGTCTCTTTAGCATCCTTGCACCTGGCACTGAAGGGAAGTTCACATTTGAGCTTCACTTCATCACTGAAGATACTCTTGGTTACATCTATCAAAAGTATCAAAACAGTTTCAAACCTATATTAGCATAGTTATCCTATCTATATTTTATTTACCTCACCATTATTTTTATAGTATTGAGTGAAAACATTTGTACAACCCAGTGGAATTGCTTGTCAACTGTGGGAGGGGGGAAAGAAAAGGGGAGGGCAAGAAAATGAATCATGTAAACATGAAAAAATATTTAAAATACAATTAAAAAAAAGAAAAGTTCAGAGTGGTCAAAAATGAGTGTTAATATTTTGTGTTTCCCTGAAAATATTTTTCATTCAAGAAATATTCTCTAAATTAACACAGGAGTTCTTGAATTGCAAAAAGAACCCTTTTTTGGTAACTCTGGTTAGTATAATTAGTTTGCTTTTTAATCCTCTGTATTTAATTTTATTTTATGTGCTTAAAGACATTATGTTGAGAAGGATGTCTACTGACTCAATCAACTCTACCAGAGTGGTCTAGGATGCCCCTTAGAAGATGAAAAAGCCTGGTCCAAGTAAAGAATATTATGTGAATCATCATGTGAAGTCACTTAATTGTATGTTACTGAAATTATTGTTTTTTGCTATAAGAAAGGGTTCAATCTTGGGGCAAAGGCAGGGTTCCCCACCTCTCCCAAAATTATTGTGAGGTAGTCAATCAAATGAAAAGCATTTATTAAGTGTCTATTATATGCCAGGTACTGTGACTGTTCTGGGAATATGAAGACCAAAATGAAAGTCAATGTCTTCAAAGGATATATTGAGGAGAACAAAATGTAATTTAAAAAAATAATTTAAGACTCAAGACATACTGGGAGTATTCAATGAAAAGCTAGAAGGCAAAGAGGCAGGATTTTGTGCCCTATTAGCTGTTAGTCCTATTCTCAAATGGAGTACATTCTCAAGAAGTCTCTTCTGTGTAGGATCTGGCATGAAGACTACCTTGGCCCCAGATGAAGCCTATTAGACCCTACCAAGACACACACTCAGAAGCTCTTTCTCCACCTACCATAGCAGTGGACTTGATTCTCAACATTGTTCAGATTCTGGCTAATGGACTTTCTTTGACTCTTTTCACAGATGAGGTCGCCTGTGTTGTGCCTTCTGAATGTGAGAAACACTGTGGTATCAGTGTGGGCTGTACGAACATTGTCTACTCAAAGCTGGTAATAGAGCTCATGCCAAATAGTGTCTTTCTGAGGTCTTCATGCCACCTATCCTGGAGTATCATGCGTAGTGGTTTGGATAGTCTCTGACAAGACTTTGACCACTGAGTTTGAGGGTTGGGAGGGACTTCGGGGGCCATCTATTTCAATGTGGCCTTTACTAAGAATCCCCTCTATAAACTTCCACCCATAGTTTCTGGTTCTTCCCTCTTGGACCAAACTGAACAAGAGTAATCCCTCTCTTTTGTAATAGACCTTCTAATATAGTGAGCATTGCTGTTATAACCTTCCCTTTGATCTTTCACTATTCTTCTGAACCTCCTCTGGACTCATTTCCACTTGCCTCTTTGAGGGTAAGTTACTTTCCCTTAATTTCAAGGAGGTTTGAACCTAAGATTTGGGTTCAAAAATTTGTAGACAGACTAGCTGTATGACCTTGATAAAGTCACTTAACCTTTGTCTGCCCCTATTTCCTTTTGTGTAAAATGAAGGAGTTGAATCAGATGGCCTCCAATATCCTTCCTGGGTCTCAATGTATGATCCAATGATCTGTTGGGCTAATTCATAATGCCAGGCATACCTCACTTATCTGAAGAAAGCAGAAAAGTGATTAGCATCCCCCATAAACTCATCTGATCATAAAACCAGAGGTCAAGTGTACCATTCTTCCAACTTGATATCAGGGGAGGGGGCCCCACAATTGCCTGGCTAATAATAAAGCTAAGGTGATTAGACTGTATAAACCTAGATAAGGAGGGAAACTCCAAGAGGGGGCAATGACTTCATGATAAATATGTCTAGTTTCTCCAGGACTTTGAAGTCTACAAAGAGCTTTCTTCATAACTCTCCCTGTGAAGCAAGGAGCCATAAGCAAGGTTACCACCATTTCACAGAGAAGGAAACCAAGGTTCAGAGATGTGAAGGGACTTTCCTACTGTCCCACAGCTAATATGAGTGAAGAGCTAGAGTTCAAGTCCAGATCCCTCCTGTGCCCTAGAAAGTACCCTGTCACTGGAGTTAGAGGCAGGATCAAATCTCTGATGAGTCATTTTAGAGGCATCAACCCCACCTGAAACTATTCCAGGAAATATCCAAAATAAAGTATAAGTATGGTTCCTGTCAAGATCTGAAAAGATTTCCCCAAATGCAGATAAATGGGTCTCTAGTCTCCATATAAGCAAATCTTATTTTGCCATCTCTGAGATTCTGAAATTCTATGTGCTATGGTACCTTCCAATAGCGGTCTTCTATATTCTTTAAAAATTTTTAAAGATAAATTACTTTCTGAATTACATGTAATGACAATTTTCAACATACATTTTCTGAAATTATCAGATCCTCCTCCCATTGCCTCCCCTTCCTTGGAGACAATAGGCAATTTGATCTGGGTTATATTTGTATTATCATGCAGTATATTGGTCATTGTTGTGAGAGAATACTCATATAAAACTCAAATCCCAAAACAAAAACATAAATAAACTAAAGTAAAAAATAGTATGCTTTGACCTGCACTCCAGCTCCCACAGTTCTTTCTCATAATGATGGAGGTGGATAGTGATAGAAGTAGAACCCTCATGTTCTGGCATCTAGCATTTTTCACCATTAAGCACTAGTTAAGCATAAATTGCAAAACTTGTATTATTAATCATTTAACTGTTGTATATTATTAATCATATACTGGTCTTGTACTGTTCTGTATTTGCCTTAGTTTCGTATTGTGGTGCATTATTAATCATCTATCCTGGTCTGAAATTGTTCTGTGTTTACATTAGTTCTGTACTATTCTGTATCATTAATCACCCATAGCGGTCTTGTACTGTTCTGTACCCTCCCTGTCTTCCCCACCTAGAGAAGAGCACTGCATGATGGTAGTAAGACATCTCCTACACTGACAAATGATGTCAAGTGGAAATGGAGAAGACATAAGTCATGTGCACTTAAAGCAGTCCACAGGAATCCCCCAAACCTGTGCATGACCCTTATTCCCTTTTTGGTGTCCTTAAGTTCACATATGACATGTCAGACCCCCCCCCCAAATACCTGTACCTTGATTTGTACCCTCCTCCTTGAGGTCCATTTCCCAGGATTTTCTGCCTGGAATGGGCCAGAATGCCTAAGAGTACATTATTCTGGGGAAAAAGTGGAGATTTCCCTAGAATGAGAGATGACAAGCCTCTTAGACCAGTGTTGGTGAACCTTTTAGAGATCCCATGCTCAAACTGCACCTTCAAACCTTCTGTGAGTCCCCCACCCCCACTCTTGCATTACCCCCAGAGAGCTGAGGAAGTGGTCGAATTGGGCTCTTGGACTCCATTCCTCTTTTTTATATCTTCCTGACATTCCTTGGAACTTAATCCCTAGTGTTCCATGCATGCTCCCCCTGGATTGCAAACCCAAACCTCTGCCTTTTGCAAACCTTCTCTCATTCCTAAACAGCACATGCAAAAAATTTCCTAAGATGCAGCTGAGAAGGGGAACAAAGCATCCCCTTCTGTGCTACTGAGTCATATATACCATGTCTTCACCAACATGGCCTTAGATCCTCAATAAATATACAAACCCTGAACCACTGCTTGGGCCATTCCATCAGCCTATTACCAACTTAAAAACTCTTCTTTCAATAAGTAAATTCATACATCTGGAAAGAATGGCATTTTGAGCCTCCAATTCTTTGGGTGAGGTCCTGTTACAAACTTTGGTATGTTCTTCCACAACAATAAGGCCTTCAGAATTGTCCAGGATCATCATATTGCTGAGACCATCTAAGGCTTTCAGTTGATCATCATACGGTTTTGCTGTTACTATATACAATGTTCTCCTGGTTCTGCTTATTTCACTCTGCATCAGTTCATGGAGGTCTTCCCAACTTTTTCTGAAATCACCCTGTTCATTGTTTCCTATTGCACAATAATATTCCATCACCATCCTATACCAAAATTTGCTCAGCTATTCCCCAATTGATGAACATCCTCTCAACTTCCAATTGTTTGCCACCACTCAAAAACTGTTATAAATCTTTTTGTACAAGTAGGTATCAGATCTGGCTGACAGGGGGTCCAACTCAAGGCAAATGAGACATATAGATTAAGTAATGCAACAAGGTTTTATTGTGGGGAAAAAAAAGGTGGGGAGGAGGAAGGGAGAGCAAGGACGGAGTCCTCAACCAGTAGATGGTTAGAGGTTTCCACCTGGGTGGAGAAGGGGGCAATCTTTTACAGAGTAGTGGCCTAGAATGAGGTAATCTGTGCTGCCTATGACTGGTCAAAGTTGGGGTGCTTGTGTCCAGCTGATTTGATAGCCCTAAGGGGGTTTGGAAACTTCATTCTCTGGGAGTGGGAAATTCTCAGGCTTGATGGTCAGTGAGGTGGGAGGTCATTTATCTAGGCCTGACAGGGAAATACTGATGTTATTCCAGGTTTTACTATTATGGCAGATTCTGTCCCAGGCTCAGGCAGATGCTGGTAGGAAGGGGCGTGTGCTTTGGTCTCGGGATAGATCAATAGGTCCTTTAACCTTTGTAATGAAATTTTTCATTTACAGACCAGGTAATGGTATTGTAGGATTCAAAGGGTATGCACAGATTTATAGCTTTTGGGGAATAGTTTCAACTTGCCTTCAGATGATGCCTTCCCATCGCTTTGGGTTCTGTTTTGTGGGCAAAGCAAAACAAAGAAATCTAATCCCTCTTCTCCATGTTTATATTTAGTCATTTCCATCATGTTGGAATCTTTATGATCCAATTTGGGGTTTTCTTGGCAAAGACACTAGAACAGTTTGCCATTTCCTTCTTTAGTTTGTTTTTATAGATGAAGAAGCTAAGGCAAACAGGATTAAGTAATTTGCCCAGGGTCACTTAACTATTAAGAGTCTGAGACTGAATTTGAGTTCAGGAAAATTTGTCTTTATGACTTCAGGACTGAAGCTCTATCCACTGACCATTTAGCTGACTCATGATACTTTTTGCATGCTTGAAATTAGGCATCATGGGCCCCCTAAGTCTGCTGACCTCTAGCATAACCACCCTCAGTTCACTCAATACAACCCTGCATGGTGGATACTGTCTTGTTTTTCTGAGCTAATCCCAAAACACTTTGTAGGGCTAGAGGGTAGAGTCAGAGAACACGCAGCAGAGGCCAAAGCCTGGAAAACTCACCTGCAATGGTGAAGAAGGCTGTGATGACCAATAGGATGAGGATGGCCAGGTAAATGTCCAGCCCAAGGGCCAGACTGATGAATATGGCTCCTGAGAACATGTTTGCCTGAGAATGAGAGAAGACATGAAGACTGAATAGAAGGTAAGTTCATGGCTGCTGAGGGGCTAATGATGACTGGAGACGGAAACCACTACAGGTTACATACCTGTACTCTGAGGCTTAAGACCTGCCTCTTATCCTGGCTGTACACCTGGATTTACTATACAACCTTGAGGAAACCTCTTTCTCTCTCTGGGCATCATTTATTTTATCTGTAAAATGAAGGGTTAAGCCCAAGATGATGGAAAAGCAGTGTGGTGTTGTTTTGGTCATCCTTCTCTTTCTGGTCTGATTTTCTTTTGAGGTCATCTTTCATCTCCTTTGCCTCATCTTTCATCATCTTTGCCTAATCTTTCATCTCCTTTGCCTCATTTTCAAGCTGATTAATTTTGTCTTTCAAGACACTATTTTCTGTTTCCAGATGACTTATCTTGCTTTTTAAGTTCTTTTCCCAGTTGTCTTCAGCCTCCTTAATTGTGTTTTTAATTGTATTTTGAGTTCTTCCAAAGCCTGTATCCAATTCGCTGTTTTTTTTTTCTGGCTCGGTGTTCCCTCATTGTTCTCTGTTCTGTTTGCTCTTTGTTCATTGCCTGTATATAAGCAATTTCTTTTTTCCTTTTTCTGTTGGTTGCTTATATTTACTCCCTTATTTACTCCCTGTAGTTGCCTGCACTCTTGCTCCTCTCATTTTTTTTTGTGGCTTGGGGCTTATCCTCAGTCTTCGCCCTTGGAGCTTTGTCAGCAAATCTCTCAGCACAGTCTGTGGGGGAGGGGTGTTGGAGCTTGAGCTTCCCTGCCCTCTGAAGGCTTTGATGGGATCAAGTTCAGTTGGGTTAAGCTGGATATGCCCTGAGGCCAAAACCTTGGGAAGGGGGGGCGATATGGAATGTCTCCACTGCTGCAACTAGGCTGCCCAGTCTGCACTCTTTGCTTCTCCTCTGACTGCTTTCCCCCCACCCCCTGCCTGTGTTCGATGCTCTGAGCCTGGCACAGCTTTGCTCACAAGGTACTCCCTCAAGACTAGCACCCTTGCCTGCCCAGAGGTTCCAGCTGCTGCTGGAGGCTTAGCGCTCTAGGTGGGGAAGGGGTCCCAGGACCTTCCTTCTTCCTTCCCTTTAAATTTGAGTGTTCTCAAATTCTTACTTTTGGGGGTATACTTTTTAAGTTGAGTCCAATAGGAGGGTTCCTTGGCTCTGTCTTGTTGTGAGGTTTGTTTTTCAGTCCCCTAGGAGCATTTAGTTTGTAGTCGGTAAGGAAGGGTTTTCAGAGGTCTGAACTTTCGCTGCCTCTATGCTGCCATCTTGACTCTGCCTCTGCCTGTGGCATTGTTTTGGAAAAGGCTGTAAAATAAAACTTTATAAAGTAAGAAGGCCATATGAGCCAGAAATCAGGAAATCAGTTATCCAGGCTTTGCTCCAAGACCTGAAAGGAGGAGGAGCCCACTTTTGTATTCAATTCAGTGAACATTTGTTAGCCATCTACTGTGTGTTCAGTACTTGGGATCCAAAGGCCAAAATGAAAGAGTTTCTGTCTTCAGGCTAATGGGGGTGGCAAACCATACAAACAAGTATAATCTGAGATAAGGGCAAACAAGAGATAAAGGCAAAGTACTCTTGGAATATCTGAAGGAGAAATCAAGGATAGCTTTGTAAATGAGGCAGAAATTGAGCTAAATCTTAATGTGTGACCGCAAAAATATGGGTTTCAAGACTGTGAATTGCCCAAACTGTAAAGATAATTTTTAGCGTCTTGATTTTATATAAAAAATAAGTGGTCGCCATGGGAAAAATTCCCAAATATGAAATATCCAAGTCAGTGGGGTTTTATGGAGATTTTAATTAATATAAATGAAGGAATTAAGGAAAGGGAAAGAGACAGAGTAAGAGGAAATAATAGGAAAGCTAGAGCCTAGGCCAATAGCCTAGGCCTTTCTTTTAATAGAGAAAACTAAGTCAGTCTTTAATCACTCACCACAAGATTTGTCCCAAGCAAAACTCTAGTGTTCAGAGACCCAGCAGTTTAGCTCCTGAGCTCAACTGATCCAAACTCCCCTGAACTGGTTCAGACAGCTCCTTTTAAAGAGAATTTTCTCCTATGTCACCTCCCCTAAATTTTCACGCCTACCAATCACAGTAGATGTTTTCCAAAGGACTGACCATTCTTAATTCATATCTTGTTATCATCTTCTTAATTCACATCTTGTTATCACCTTCTCTGGGTAGACTAAAACTTCTGAGTATTTCACATCTCGTTGCTAAGCTTGCCCTTTTAGTGACTAATTTGACCTTCATAGGTACTTAGCACCCTTTTGTATTAGATCTAAAAATAGACCTAGCTTAAGGACTTGGCCTCACTATAAGTATGGGTTGGGGACTTTTTCATTGTTCGGTAAGGAGTTTTACAACTTTATCTTCCCCTTAAGGTATGCCTAAATGGAGTAAGGTTAAGTACTCACATACATTCCTGACTAAGTACCTTCATTGTTTAAAATGTGGAATGGCCTTAACCAAAAGTTCCAAGGTAGAGTCTGAGAAATTTTAAGAGTCACAAATGAGCTATCTGAGAGGCAAGGATACCAGTCTTTTAGCTTCTCTAGGCTTCATTTTCTCCATGTATAAAATTAATAGAATGGGCTAGATCATGTTTAAGCTACCTTCCACATCTATATACTAACATCCTATGAGCCTTTAAAAATCTTTTTATTCTATGATTCTTTATTCCCCAAAATGGAATCCACTGAAACATGGCAAGGGTAGACCAGCAGTAATCAGCAGCACTTCCTCCTTTAAAATGCTGATTATAACACACAGCATCCCCCAAATGGTCCACATGTAGTTCATCAGCAGCTGACTCCACTGCCTTCCCTAGGCTCAGTGCAAACCAAAACAACTCTGAGATACCATCTTATACCTATCAGATCACTAAAATGATAAAAGGGCAAAATGACTAATACTGGAAGAGATGTGGAGAAATGGGGACACTAATACATTGTGGGAGGAATCGTGAACTGATCCAACCATTTTGGAGAGCAATCTGGAATTACACTCAGAGTTATAAAACTGCATATACATTTTGACTCAGTAATACTACTATTAGGTTTATTTCTTAAGGTAATCTGTAAGAAGAAAAACAACTTTTATGTTCTAAAACCTTGACAGCAACTCTCTTTGTGGTGGCAAGGAACAGGAAATTGAAAGGATGCCCATTAATTGGGGAATGGCTTGAAGAAACAGATTGATATTATGGGAACTTGCCCTCCAGGTGATACCCTAATGGGCCCCTTATCCCAAGAACTAAAAATGACATATCCTTATTTATGTAGGTTCACAAGGATATGTTATCTCAGGTTTCACAAGGATATGTTGTTCCAGGGTTCCCTGACCTGACTTAGGTCATCGGCCAGACCATATGTTAAAAGGAGCCATAAAGACCCTGACTCCAGGAGTTCTTGTCCTTCCTCCTCCTGACATATGCCAGGAACTGATAAGGACCCCAGCCCCAGGAGTTCCTGTTCTCTCCCCCCACCCTAGGAATTCTTCTGTACTCTCTACCCTAAAAGTGTATAAAAAGCCTGCAAATCGCAGACTCAGGGCCAGCACTTTTGGCCCAAGCTATAGTTTGGTTAATGAAGTACCTCTTGTGTGTTACATTACCATGTGTGTGTGTCCTCCATGGAATCGGAGCCAGAACCAGACATTACAGGCTAAA
The DNA here is from genome assembly GCF_027887165.1 of Monodelphis domestica. Lineage (NCBI taxonomy): Eukaryota > Metazoa > Chordata > Mammalia > Didelphimorphia > Didelphidae > Monodelphis > Monodelphis domestica. The sequence continues at coordinate 18,090,854 of NC_077229.1, read as the reverse complement.
TAAGATTGTGATGGAATACTACTGTGTTGTAAGAGATGATGAGGTCAATTTGGGAAAAACATGGTAAGATCTAAATGCAACAGTAAAGAGAGAAAAGGGTAGAACCAAGAGAATATTATATATAATATCAGAAATATAGTTTAAAGAATGACTTGTGTGTGTCCACCTCCAGAAAATGACTGACATATAAATAAGACATAGTATTATATATGCAACAAAAATCAAATAATACCTTATACAGTACAGGAAAGGTAGGGAGGAAGGGAGTTAACTGAGTTTTTTAATGTAGCAAAAAAATTTAAATAAAAAAAATAAACTCTGGAAGTAGAATCAGGAGACCTGGGTTCATGTCCTGACTGACACTGGCTAGGTGACTCTAGGTGAGTCTCTTTTCCTCTCTCTGCCTCAGGTTCTTTGTCTCTACAGCCATACTAGCAGACTTGCTGTAACTCGTATGCATCTTCCATGTCCCATCTCTGCCTTCACACAAGGGATTCCCCATGGCTGGGATGCTCTTCCTCCTCTTCTCTGCCTCTGCAGGGTGACTCCTAACTTCCTTTAAAACTCACTTTATGGGGGCAGCTGGGTAGCTCAGTGGATTGAGAGCCAGGCCTAGAGACGGGAGGTCCTAGGTTCAAATCTGGCCTCAGACACTTCCCAGCTGTGTGACCTTGGGCAAGTCACTTGGCCCCCATTGCCTAGCTCTTACCACTTTTCTGCCTTGGAGCCAATACCCAGTATTGATTCCAAGATGGAAGGTAAGGGTTTAAAAAAACAACTCACTTCAGTGTTATCTCCTATTGAGTTCCTCCCACCTCCAGCTGTGAGTGCAAACTAAATTACTTTGTATTTCCTTGCAATTGAAGATATTGTTCCCCACCCCCAGAATGTACCCTCTTTGAGAGCAAGGACTGTTTTGAATGTCCAGTACCTGGCACATTGAATGAATAAGATGAATGGAAACTGGTGCCATCTAGCTGTAACCGTCTCTAAGGGATCAGATGCTAGTATGTGTGAGTTAGTTTATCAGGTTCTTTTGTTAGGGGCATGCTCTTGAAATCAGGGTGCAGGGGGCAGTCTATGGGAGGGCACCAGAGGACAAGTGAATTGGGATGGGGAGAGGAAGAGATAACTCAGAATTCTGAATGTCAGATCTTGCAGAGCCTTCAGGGATCTCTGGTGTAAATCCATTGCAAATTTCCATTCAGCCTCTACTTGGAGACCTTCGGTGGTGGGAGCTCACTACCTCCCAAGACAGACTCTCCCTTTTCTGAATAATTCTAATTACTAGGAAGTTTTTCCTTACCCCAAGCCTAATTCTGACTCTGCAAAGCTGGAAGGGCTCATTGAGACCATCAAGCCCGATGCTCTCATTTTACAGTTCCTTTGTATCCTCAGTGGTATACACTAAGAGCTTAATAAATGTTTATTGGCTGGCTGGTAGACTGGATTCACTTAGATTAAGAAAGATATCTCCCTGTGCATAGAGGGTGGCCTTAAGGGAAAACAGAGGAATCATCACCTACATTTGTCTCAATCAGTGTAACAGCAATTCCTGAGGCTGCACCCTTCCCAGCCAGTCCCACAAAAATGTCATGGCCAATGTTACTGGCAAAGAGAGAAGCACCAGTCTGAAAACAATGGAAATACGTGTTGACATTAGCCTGGAAAATCACTGGAGCCCCTTGTAGGAAGGCAGGGGCATGGGCTTGGGAAGCTGAAGGGACTTCTGGGAATAAGTACAACTTCATTATTCTCAGGCAATATATTCCAAGACTCTTCACATAAATTGACAATTGTGCCTAATAGTAAACCTCATTATTTAATAAGCATTTCCTATATAAACATAACAAGGCCCCCAATGACTTTTCTTAGGCTTATCAGACTTACCAGCATCACTACTTTTGCTCTTTGGGGCCATAATTAATTTAAAAAATAGCATTAATGAAACAGGGAGAAACACTTCTCGGGCAGGGACATGGCTTGCTTTGAGAACTCTAATTGAAGACTGATGCAGGAGCTAATGGTTAGAGCAAAACAATGTAATCATACTAACGCTTCTCAGAGCAAGAATGAGCATGACTAGGTGTGGTGCTTGGGAATATAATGCGGATTTAACATGTTTGCTTTTACATATTTTTCTACCTCTATTTTTTAAATTGCCAGTCATGTACACTTGAATTCATACTTAAAATGAGGTCCCACCCTCTCTATTCCAGTTCTTTCCTTTTATAGAGGAGGAAACTGAGGTTCACCAAGGGGAAGGCTCCCGTCCAGTTAGGAAGTAGCAGAGGGGGAAATCTGATCCGTCTTTTTTGGAGGCTGTTAGTCCAGCTGGATGGCTTGATTCTTCCTCTCAACAATAATAACTGGATACTTCTCCTTGCCTCTCTGGCCAGTCTACAGTACTGTCTGCCATTGGCTCTTGGCAGGTTGACATATGAACCTTCTTTTCTCAATCATCTTTCTTATAGGCTCCTGATGGGGTGGAAAGACCTTGAACTAAGAAACAACACTACAGAAAGGGCAGAATAGGGGGACAGAGTCCATTGGAACCCTCACTGAGCCTCTCTCTGAAACACATCACTGGCCAGTGGGGAAGAACTCAAGGCTCCTTTCCCCTATACCTTGTTTCCATTCTAAATAAGTGCACAGTAGAGAAGGAAGTCAAGCCCTGTGTGAGGTTCAAGGTAAAGCCCAGACGTTCTCTTCTCTCTTTTATTTCAATTTTGAGCTGGTCTTCACCTGAGCTTCTGGCTTCTCAAGTTTGGATCTTGGGAGAGGACATAGACAGTTGGTGCTGAAATGAATGACAAGGGGATGGATGGGAATATACTTAATGGCCACCACACCATGTCCTGGCCAGCCAGGAAAAAGCCTCCCACTGTTCCTCGACTTGTTTTCAGCAAGGCCTGATGAGAAAAGAGCAAATAGAACACCAGCTGGAACAGAATTGAAGGAACCCAACAGAACTGGCACCTAGAATTCTGGTTCCAGAGCTTAAGATGGCAGAGTAGAAGCAGGTGAGTGTGAAACCACCATAAGAATCCCCTCCAACCTGTTGTGGTGTTAAAATAATAACACAAAATTAATACAGGAATGAAAGAACTAACAAGGAGACAGAGTGAAGCAACTTTCAAGAAGAGTAAAACCTAAAAGATAGACAGAGTCCATCTGGGGCACTGGGGTGAGAGGGAAGCACAGCAAGGAGGGAGGAGCAAGCCAAGAGCAAGGGATACCTCCCCCTCCACCCTACATCTTCTGTGACAGGTTCTGAACCTGAGCCTGAGGCAACATTCAGACTCTGAGACCCTACCTGGGCAGATAGAAGTACAAGTCAATGCACACCCCTTGAGGTTCTGAGCAAACCTGCAGTGGGGTCCAGAATTCCAGCCCAGGGAAGTCTGTGTCAAAGCAGCCTGATCTGTGTAGGCCCAGAGTGAGGCCAAGAGTACCAGCCCAGGTTTGTGAAGAGAATATAGATGCCAGTTTGGGATCTACATAGTTGGTGGGACCAAAGCTAGGCCCCTGAACCTCTCATCAAAGACTCAAGGCATGGCATGCTGCTCTGTGCATGACCTGATCAAGCCCAGAGTGAGACCAAAAGTTTCACCCAAGCCTGGGGCTAGAATTTGAGCTGTGCCTGATCTGATCAAACCCACAGACCAAAAATCTACGCTCAAGTCTGAGGTGAGAATTTCAGCCTTTAGCAGTCTTAATGGTTAATTGAATCAGCAGTGGGAGGTGGCTCTTAGAGCTCCCAGCCCTTATCCCATCATCCCATCTTCATAGAACTGAAACTGGCAGAAATCTAGAAATAAAGCTAAGGGTACCATTAAGGAAGGACTGAAGCTTAAGAGGATAGCCTAACCTCCCAGAGAACAGAGCCTATCTATAAAAAGTTTGGAAAAATGAGTGGACAACAAAAAAGTGCCTAACTATAGAGAATTTTTACGGAGACAAAGAGCAAGACAGACACAGAAGGGGACAATGAAAGCAAAGCTAACACACAAAGTTCTGGACACAGATTGTGGAAGAGGTCAAAGAGGATTTCAAAAAGCAATTAAGAGAGGCAAAGGAAAAATGGAGAAGAGAAATAAAAGCAATACAAGAAGAAATGGGCCAAATGGGAGGCTCAAAAGCTGGTGGAGGAAAATAAATTCTTAAAAATTAGAATTGGTCAACTAGAAGGTAATGATTTCATGAGACATCAAGAAGCAATAAAACAAAACAAAAAGAACAAAAAAAAAAAAACCAGAAGGAACCATGAAATATCTAATTGAAAAAACAACTGACATGGAAAATAGATCCTAGAGAGATAATTTAAGAATTATTGGACTACCTGAAAATTATGATTAAAAAAAACCCTTGGACATCATAATATAAGAAATCATCAAAGAAAAATGCACAGATATTCTTGAACAAAAAAAAAAAAGAAATTGAATGAATCCACAGGACACCTCCAGAAAGTAATCCTGAAATGACAACCTCCAGGAATATAATAGATAAAAAGCACCCAAGTCAAGGAGAAACCACTGCCAACAGACAGAAAGAAACAATTCAAATACCATGGAGCTACAAGCAGGATCACACAGGACTTAGCAGCTTCCACATTAAAGGATCCAGAATCATGGAAGAGGACATTCAGGAAGGCAAAAGTTCCATTTTTACTCCCTAGAGTCACCTATCCAGCAAAACTGCATATATTCTTTCAGGGAGGAAAATAGTCATTCAATAAGAAAGAAAATTTCCAATCATTCCAGATGAAAAAACCAGACCTAAACAAAAAAAGATGAAATACAAACTTGAGACCCAAGAGAAGCCCAAAAAGGTAAATAAGAAACAGAAAATTTAAGGGACTCAATAAGGTCAAACTGTATGTATTCCTGCATGGAAAGATGATACCTGTAATTCTTAAACATTATTATTTATAGTAGAGCCAATCAAAGAAATATACTTATACAGAGGGTGGGGAAGTAAGTTGATTATTATGATCTGATCTGCAAAAAAAATCAAGGGGTGAAAAAGAGGATTGCAATGAGAGAAAAGGAAAAGGAGAGATGGAATGGGGTAAAATATATACCATAAAGAGGCATGAAAAATTATTACATTGGAGGGGAGGATTAGGATGGTGAGAGGTAATGCTTAAACTTCCCTTTCATTGTAATTGCCTCAGAGAGAGAATAACAATCATACTCACTGGGGTATAGAACTGTATCTTACCCTACAGAGAAGTAGAAGGAGAATAAGATAAGAGAAGGTGGAGTAATTGTAAGGAGGGGGAAGTGGGAGGGTGATATAAAGCAAAACACTGGTGAGGAGAAACAGAGTGAAAGGAAAAAGAGCAGAATCAAAAGGGAAAAATAAGATGGAGGTATGAAAGGAAATTCTTTGTTCTTTTTGTTTATTTTGAGTTAATCAATCAAGAAACCCCTACTTAATACTTCATTAGCCATCAAGTAAGAGAATTCACAAATAACTTATTTAGAGAACTCCACCCTTTTAACTCAATCAGTCAGAAACTTTTGAATCCTTTGATAAGAGTTTATACCCTCAAAGAGTGAGAGGTGGATTCCACAGACACTGATCCCCTGAGCAGTGCTAGGCAATTTGGAAGCTGTGATTAGTCCCTGTGAAGAGAGGAAGGGACAGGAAGGGACATGGAAAAAGGACCATAAAAGTCCTGAACTTCCTGTCCAGAAAACCTTTGGCTTTGATCTTCATCTTGGAGCTATTCCTGGTGAGTTGATTTTTAGAAGTGGCTTTGGACTTGACCTTCAGCTTGGACTTTGACTTTGTCTCTTGGGCTGTCTCTTGGAGGATTGCTTCTGGATCTTCCCCTTTGGACTTCATCTTGGGTGAGTGAGTAGCTGACCTTCCTTTCCTGGCTTCTGGAGAGATTAGTTCTGGAGAAGCTTTCCTTTCTTGGAGGAGGCTGTGTAGGTGGAACCCTTGCATAAGATACCACTGGAGCAACATTTAGTGTGATAGGCTAGAGATTTTCTCTACCCTCTTCTTACATTTCTCTACTTTTACTCTTTCCATCTCTTTGTAAATAAATGCTACTAAAAGTCATTTTGACTTGAGCCATAATACTTTAAATCAGGGACCACAATATTACCTTAGAATTCTCATATTAGCATGAAAAACTAATTTTAAATTCTTACAGAGGGTAATACATAGTTAGTAATCATAATTCTGAATTTGAACTCACCCATAAAGCAGAAGCAGAGAGCAGAGTGGATTGAAAACCAGAATCCTATTATATGTTGTTTATAAGAAACACATTTAAGGCAGGGTGACACACACAGATTCAATGTAAAAGGCTGGAGCAATGTTTATTAAGTATCATCTAAAGTAAAAAAAAAAGGAGTAGTAATTGTGATATCAGACAAAGCTAAAGTAAAAATTGATCTGATTAAAATGGACAGGGAGGGAAATTACACCTTGCTAAAAATACTATCAACAATGAAGTAATATCAATACCAAACATATATGCACCAAATGGTATAGCATCCAGATTTTTAAAGGAGAAATTAAAGAAGGAAATATATAGTAAACTTACTAGTGGGGGACTTCAACCTCCCCCTATCAGATCTAGATAAATCAAACCAAAAAATAAATAAGAAAGAAGTAAGAGAAGTACATGAAATTTTAGAAAAATTAAGAGTTAATAAGATATATGGAGAAAATTGAATAGCAATAAAAAGGAATATAGGGTACCTATAGAAAGATTGGCTACATAAATATCACATACAAATGTAGAAAATCAGAAATAATAAATGTAACTTGACTTTTAAAATTTATTTCAAATAGTATTTTCTCTTAATGTTATTAAGTAAAGAGTTGGCTCAGTGGCTAGAACCCTGGGCCTGGAGTAAAAGACTATTCAAGTCTAGTTTCAGAGACTTACTAGCTGTGTGACCCTAGGGAAGTCACTTAACCTCTGCTTGCCTTAATCCACTGGAGAAGGAAATGGCAAAGTACTTCAATATCTTCGCCAAGAAAACTCCATATGGGGTTTATCAAATACGTATACTGTTGAGTTCCTAAACAATTGAATTTAATGCAAAAAGAAATATAGACTTAATCATATGTAATTCCCAAACTCTCTCATACCTCTCAGTTATTCCCACTTAGAATCTATAGAAAATATAACTGATTGGAATTTACTTTGCCTTTATGGGTCTGTTTCCCCATCTGTAAAAGAAAGGTAGACTCTAAAGGCCCTTCCAGCTTGAAAGCTCTATTCCTCAAAACCCCAACACCAGGGACATCTTCAGGAAGACTAGCCAGCTTCTAGTCTGGGATCTATGGACCCCCAGTGAGCCCAAGGATAGATTTCAAGGACTCCATTAATTTGCATAAGGAAAATTGCATCTTAATTTCAATATAATTGGTTTCCTCTGTGATTTTTCATACTTATTTTATTCATTTAAAGCCATTATTCTGAGAAAGGACCAGACTGCCCCCATGGGGCAGGGTGGAGGAATAGAGAGGACCTGTGTCACAAAAGAAGAAAGCCTCCTGGTCTAGAGAAGCTGCCTTGCTAATAGAACCCTAGTTAATGACCCTATTTCACATTCCCACCTGTCCACAGGGGCATGTGCTATTTAGCTGAAATTTTTACAGGGGAAATGAAGCCCAAACTCTCTGTACCTTGGATTCACTGTGTTGCCCATGATTCACTTAAAGGCCTGTAAGAGGAGGGACCTCAGAGGACACGTAGTGGAGACACCTTCACACTGGAATTTAAACTTAGATTGACTTTGGGAATGAGGCTCCAATGTGAGCTGCTAATTCGGAGTCTGAGATGCCCAAAGGAGAGCTCCCTTTTGTTTTTTCTCAGTCTGTTCTATGTTTATCTCATGACTTAGCAAAAGAAAAATACTCCCCAGCAGGGATTAAAGCTGTTCTGTAAGTCTCTGTGACTTTGTCCACACAGTAATAGCAACATGGACTGACAAAAAGAAGGAAACTGATAGGTCACCTCGTTTTATCCTCTCATTTTACAGATGAGGCAACTGAGGTCCAGAAATGTGTAGTGATGAATAGGAATTGTTCAGAAGCAGAATTCCCACTCAAGGCTCTAGGGCCAGGGCACTCTCCAGTCTTCCATGCTATTTTCAATGCAAGCTTCAAAATCCACCAAAACACCTCATCCCATCAGGTAAATAGTTGGGTCTCTCTGTAATTAGTCAATGAGCTCTCTAGCTGAATACAGCTTTACATGCATGGGACAGTGGAAAGATCACTGGCCTTAGAGATTAGGGGCCCAAGTTCAATTCAAGGCTCTACCGTGATCTAGAATCCTGGGCAAATCTCTTACCCTTTCCGGTCCTAAATTTCTTCCATCTATAAGATGAAAGGATTGGACTAGATGGCCTCATAGTTTCCTTCTACCCCTAGTCCTGGGACGGTGTGGCCCCTAGAAATCTTCTAATTTGGCATTAGACTTGGGGACAGAAGGACCTTGGTTCAAATGCAGCCTCAGTTATTTACTAGCTATGTGACTCGAGGCAAGTCACTTCTGTCTGCTTTCATGTCTTCATAGGTAAGATACTAAGTGATTTCTTCAGGATCATACAGCCAGAGTATGACAGAGGCTAGGCCTGAACCCAGCATTTAGTTGGTGTCAGGATAAATAGTCCAGCCTGGCCATTATTAGGGAGAGAATAACCCTTCCCTGGATACAGCTTTTCTTTACTTCATAGAGTTTAATCTAATCTTTTTAAAAAACCCTTACCTTAGAATTGGTAATAAGCATTGGTTCCAAGGCAGAAGAATGGCAAAGCTGGGCAATTGGGGTTAAATGACTTGTCCAGGATCACATAGCTAGGAATTGTCTGGGACCAGATTTGAACTCAGGTTTGATATTCTATCTACTGAGCCACCTAATTATCCATGTCTCATCTGATCTTGAAATAACATGAAAGCAGGTAAGCAAACACAAATGTATGCAGAGTAATTTACAAGGAGACTAGAAACTGGGGGATCATAATGGGGATCCAGCATCAGGGGTGGTACTTAAGATGAGTCTTGAAGGAGAGATTCCAAGAGACAGAGGCAATAAGGGTGGGCATTACAGGCAGTGGTACAGGGTGTGCCAAGTCAGAGACAGGAAATAAAGCATAGTGAACAGAGAAGAGCAAATGGGCCAGTTTGACTTAACTGGAGAGAGTGTGAAGGAATAATGTGAAGTCAGCCCAGAAAGCAAAGCTGGAGCCAGAGTGTAAAGGGCTTTAAATGCCAATGAGAAGAGTTTTTATTTTGTCCTAGACTTGGCAGGGAGCCACAGGAGCTTCTTGAGCAGGAGAGGGATGGGATCACATTTGTGTTTGAGCTGTATCAACTGGGCAGCTATATGGAAGATTAGATTGGAGATGGGAGAGACTGCAAGCAGATAGACTTAGTGAGATACTATTGCAATAGGAAATGAGAGAGGTCATGAGAGCTCACACTGGGGGGTTGTGGGGTGAATGAAGAGAAGAGAATGGACTGAGAGAAGAACCAGTTGAGAAGAAGGAACTCCTAAAGCCTCTTTCCTCAATAATATATGAGATGGGGGGCAGCTAGGTGGCTCAGTGAATTGACAGCCAGGCTTAGAAATGGGAGGTCCTAGGATCAAATCAAAACTTCCTGGTTGTATGATCCTGGCCAAGTCACTTAACCCCCATTGCCTTACCCTTACTGCTCTTCTGCCTTGGAACCAAAAACACAGTATTGATTCTAAAATGGAAGGTATGGGTTTAAAATATATATATGATGAAATTCATTGACAGGGTTGAGGCAGGGAAAAGAGGGAAGTATGGTAGGCTGGAGGAGAGAAGAGAAGGTTTGGAAGAATTGTGATGAGTGAGATAGAAATTCAATTAGGGAAGAGGATTGTTTTCATGTGTGAGAGCCCAGGTGAGGTTAAAGAGTATATATTTGTGGTAGACTTGGTTGACTCGGTTGTGGGACTTTCTTTAGCTCTGTTCAACACTTGGGTTGCAAGATGGGTCGAGAAGGTGGATGGTGAGGAGTTAGTGAGTGAACAGTGACAGGTCAAGGGAGCAAGGGACTGGAAGTGTCAGGCTAACCAACCAGGATATCAAGACTTGAGTGGGAGGAAAGGGAAGCCAGGGCAGAAGCGATAGCCAAAGGGTCTAGAGAGAATGGTGAGGAGGAAGCATAGAAAGGGAAGGAGAGGAAGTCCATTTAGCTCTGGAAAGGATAACCAGGGAGGCTGGGTCTCCTGGTGTGAGAGGGAAGGGAGGAGCCAGGTCTTATGAAGGCCAAAAGAGAAGAGTGCAACAAGTAGAGATCTGGGATCCAGGGGAAATGTGGAAGTATAAAATGGGAGGGAGAGGAGACTAACCAGCAGGAGAGAAGGAACTTGAGAAGGGGTTTACCTAAGACAGATAATGATGAGAGAAGGGAATGGTTTCATCTGGGTGTAGGTGAGGGGGTGTCTATATCATGTGAATTAACACAGGGGAGTTTAGGAGCTTGACACCATTGAATGATAATTCAGCAACTTTTTGTCCCAACCTTCAGGTATCATCTATGTGTGGCAAGCATGGATGAGTTCTGCTCTAATGTGGAGAGAACATTAGATTGTATTTGGAAGACCTGGGTTCAAATTCTAGCTCTAATAATTTCTATCCATCATTCTGATCAAGTTGTGAAAGGATTTTAAAAATTCTCTTTGTCTATTTTGAGTTAATCAATCAAGGACTAAAAGTAACCCTACTTAACACTTAGTAAGCCACTTGTTGGTGTCAGTGGGACACTCTCTTCAGCATGAGCTTTGGTGAGATTCTTGGAGGTCTTAGCCTTGTGTGTGCTGAAGGATCTTGGTGGATTTTTCAGCATCTCCCAGATCTTTGGGTTTTGGTCTCCTCATTAGAACTTTGGATTTTGATGAGATTCGCTTTTGGATTTACATTTGTAGTCTGGAGGCACTAAGATTAGGACTTGGGGTAGTTGTAGTTAGGAAATTTTTCTACCTCTTCCCTATATTTCCCAGTTTAATATCTCTACCTTGCTGTAAATAAAAGCTGCAAACACTCATTTTTGACGTAATAAGTTAATTATTTTTTATAAATGGTGACCACAACAATAATTTTTTAATTCTTATATTTGTTAGACCCATTTCAAGTATTACAAAGTCTTATAACTTCAGACCTCAGATTCCTCATCTGTAAAATGAGGTGTCTGAACTAGATGACAGATGAAGTCTCTTCCTTTTCTAAATCTATGATCGTAAGTAGTCATTCAGTGAGACAACCCACCAGTTCTTGGGTGCAGTCCATCTCACTAGATAGAGCAAAGTTTCTCTTCTTCACATTATAGATAAGGAAATTGATACCTGAAGGAGAATATGAGATACTTCCCGTTTCTATGAAGATTGACATTGAGATTTATTGTAGTCTTTCTCTCAAGACTGCAAGATAAATAATATGAGTGAGATTATCCCCATTTTCTACACAAGAAAACTGAGGTTCTGTAAAGGGTGAATCCCAAATAATAAAATACCCAAGTCATCTGCAAAATGTTATGGTGATTTAATTGATATAGTAGAGAAGATTTTAAGAAGAAGGAAGAAAGAAGGGGCTAATACTGGGCAGGAAGATAGAAGATCTAGAAAGTAAGGTTTTGAGTGTGAAGGAGGACAGAATCAGCCTGACCTCCAAAGAGGCTTAGCTAAGATGCCCAAACCTGAAATCAGCTCCAGGGCAAAACTTACCATCCAACACTCCAAGATGTCGGAATGCTTAGCATGCTGCCAGCCAGAGTTGTCTCTCCAGGGAAAGAGAAAGAGGCAGAAACTGATGTGCCTTATATGGACTTTTTAACATCACTTTTCTGCATCTCATCTATACCAATGAAGACTTAGCTTGACTTAGGAGAGCCCAGAGGTCTGTCCTTTTTTTGCACATGTCTGTTGAAGGCCATCACCTCAGATACTTAAATTTTGAGTTTGATGCAGACCTTTCAAAATCTTGTTAAACTGAGTAGGGTGGAGAATGTGGGTTTTCCAAGACCCGATTCTGTTATTCCAAGTATCTCCATTTTTATTGATCAGGAAATAGCTAAATCAGATCTTCTAAAGTGCAGTCTGATCAGGGTGGAATAGTATTAAAATTCACAGTTCCATGAGAGGAAGAGATTCATTCAAGGGCCCATAGAGCTGGGATGAGAAAAATCAGACTCTTGATTTCGGGTCCTTTTTCCCCAACAATGCTGAATACTTCCTTAGTAGGCATCCTGTCTCTCTTCATTGGTCTGCTATATTGAGTGCCTTTCCCTGCCCCCTGTTTGGGAGAGGGAGAAGTACACAGCTGTATAACTGCTGCTGGGATAAATTGATGAAAATTCTCCAGCTTCCCTACCTCATCCCCACTTCCTAAAGCTCCATTGCCAAGAATAGGCCCATTGAACACTGGAACTGGAAGGGACTTTAGAATAGAACATAACCAAGTATGATAATCATAGAATATATAAAGGTAAAGAAAAGAGTTACATTGGGACATGAGAGGTCAGAGGCAGAAGTTCATCCTTTTTCATTTTAGAGTTGGAGAAACTGAGAACCAGAGGGAGGAAGGGGCTTGTTCCCTAGGTAATAGTGTTGTAGTGAGAGAGCACCAAACCAGTCCCATCACCTCCTCACTGCTCACCCCTTTCTCCTTACCAATCCCTCATCTTGCCCGTGGCCTGGGTCCCCCACATACCTATATTCCTACAGCCAAGACCACCAAGAAGTGGATGACAATTACAAAGATGTCTGCGGCATTCTTGATTCTATAAGATGGGTAGGGCGGTGTGGGGGTTCCAGCAGGATCACTGGAGATCACAGTGATATCCATGGCGGCAGAAGAGGCTTCTATCCTCTCCTAGCAGGAGCAGACTGGTCCCTACCTGCCAATAGATAGTCTAGTGCTGTCTGGGGGCCCCCTGCTGGCTTCTTTATGGAGGCTGTGTCTGGACTCTATCTGCCATCTGTGCAGATCAGTCCAGGTCGGCCAAGGGGAGGGCAGAAGAGTGCAGGGCAAAGGAGGAGGACAGAATCCAGAGGGGGACTGGAAGAAGGTCTGAGCAGAGGAAGAGAATACTCCAGTTGGCTTAGGGAGAAGGTTTTTGCCAGAGAGAGCAGAAGTTAAGAAAGGGGGAAGATCCCCTAATTAGTGGTTCATTAGAGGAAAGTGGGGAGGGTAATACTCAGAAATGGGAATGGGGGAGAGGGAAAATTGGATAACAAGAATGTAAACTGAGGACTGGTCCCTTAAGGTTCCTTTAGCTTCACTACCAGAGAAGTTAAATTAGGTAGGGACCAGTTCTGGGAGAATTATCCTCTAATCTGAATCCCCAGTGCTACGAAGCCAGAACTCTCCTAATCCTTCAGGAGTTTGTGCCCTCCTGGACAAAAGGATGCTAAATGGAGCCTCATTGGACTGGGTCCTCAGAACACTACCCAGGCCACTTTTCCATCTTTTAATTCTATGAGCTAGACCAAGGATCTCCTCTGAAAGCTCTCCACCAAGTGGTCCTCCAATCTCTGCCTAAAGGTCCCTAGTGAGGTGGTGCTGCCTGCCCTCTTGCCTCTCTTGGGGGAGGGAGTCCCTTCCTCTTTGGGACAGAGGAAACAGATTTCTCTTTTCAACTTTACCCCATGCTCCTTGTTGTGTCCTCTTGGGGCCTGGCAGATCAAAGCTAACCTCTCCTCAACATTATAGCCCTTCACTGAACACAAGTTTAATGCCCCTCCCCTGAGCCTTCTCTTCTCTTGGGTTAAACATACCCATTTCCTTCAATGGATAAGGGCATGATCTCAAGGCCCTTCCCCCTCCTAACTGTCTCCTCTGGCCACTTTCCAGCTTATCAGGGCCCTTCAGGCATTCTTCACATGGCCCTTTACTCCTTTCTCTCCAATGTACCTATCAAGAAATATTAGATATTATCTTTATCCTTGGGTGTGTATATTCCACGCCCCTCAATTCATTGTCAAAGCACTTTGCAAACTTTACAGTGCTATATAAATGTTGGTTACTCATTTTTTTGAAAATTTTATTTAATTAGTAAATTTAGAACATTATTCTTTGGTTACAAGAATCATGTTCTTTCCCTCCTCTCCCCCCACCCTTTTACATAGCCAATGCACAATTCTACTGGGTTTTACATGTATCATTGATCAAGACCCATTTCCCTATTATTGATGTTTGCACTAGAGTGATAACTTAGAGTCTGTATCCTCAATCATATCCCCATCAAACCATGTGATCAAGCACTTGTTTTTCTTCTGTTTTTCTGCTCCCACAGTTCTTCCTCTGGATGTGGATAGTGTTCTTTCTCGTAGATCCCTCCAAGTTGTTCAGGGTCATTGCATTGCTGCTACTAGAGAAGTCCATTACATTTGATTGTGCCACAGTGTATCAGTCTCTGTGTATACGGTTCTCCTGTTTCTGCTCCTCTCACTCTGCATCAATTCCTGGAGGTCATTACAGTTCACATGGAATTCCTCCAGTTCAGTATTCCTTTGAGCATAATTGTATTCCATCAAAATATTGGTTATTAGTAATAATGACATATATTATAATGATAATAATTATAAGAATGAGACAGCATGGCTAGAAAGCTAGAGCTCAGAAGAGGAAGAGCTAGGTTCAAAGTCTGCCTCTGACAAACTGTATGATCCTGGGCAAGTCACTTTACTTTTTAGTGCTATAAAGCTGGCATCAAGGAGAACTTGGCATAAATACAAGGGAAGGTCAGGAAGACTGATTATATCCCAAGGTTCTTATGATAGTCAATTGTGGGCTTGTCCCTAACAAAATTCCATCACTCCTTCTACCTTTAAAGCTCAACTTTGCCCTCTTACTCCTGGTAGCTCCTGCTTGGGTCATATTCATTCCCTAAAGGCTTACACCAAAGGGGATCCAGGCACCTAAAGGCAATATTCTCTTACATCCTCCATTGGTATAGTTGAGTGAGTCTATGCCACCCCCCTCAATCATTTAGAAATTGCTCCATATGTCCCTTAACTGACTGGATCTGCCCTTTGGGGCACTGGCTAAGGAAGTAAGATATACTTTGACACACCTTTTCTTTGGGGCTGGAGCTGGAATTACACCACAGATCTGACATTATCTTTTCCCCAAAAGTCTTCCCTCATCCTTATTGTCCTATTACACCAGCATCCTTCCAGTCACTCCAAAAGGAGGATATGCCTCCCCATGTCCTTTCCAGATGACTCAAATCTCCTTATCCAGGTCTCTATACTTTGAAAGATTTTCTGGTTTTGTGTAATTTGGAGGCCCTGTGTATTTTAAATATAATGTTTGTTAAAAGACACCATCCTTAAATTTGTAGTGGATTCAGCTGTAGAATGAACTTTTGGAGTCTGAGGCAGATCAAGGCATTCCATCTTCCACTACATTTCCTTCAGGAGATTTCTATTGTACATGTGATACACAATTTCTATAATGACACAAGCACTATGGAAATGTCACATGAAAGTGTGGGTGCAATGTTTGGTGATACTGATAACTCTTTCAAATTCCATGCCCCAAAGGGGAAGGTAGACCAGTTCAACAAAGTAGTGGGGATGCCAGCC
Source organism: Monodelphis domestica (assembly GCF_027887165.1). Taxonomy (NCBI): domain Eukaryota; kingdom Metazoa; phylum Chordata; class Mammalia; order Didelphimorphia; family Didelphidae; genus Monodelphis; species Monodelphis domestica. The sequence goes on along the minus strand of NC_077229.1, from coordinate 18,075,259 downwards.
AGGGTACAAAGGGGGCTTCATATACCTCGAGACTGTAAAGTCCATGTGAAGACCTGTTGCGAATCCCAGGCTCCTACTAAATTAGACTCTGGTGACATCACTGACTGGGCATTCTAGCCAGGAGGATGAACGTGTTCTATGATTCTAAGAAATAGACCGTGTACCCTAGGGTTGGAGGATGGTCTTACTTAAAACTGCTGTGAGTTTAGTTCTATAGATATAGATTTCTTTTGTCAACATGGAATCTAGAAACTCAAACTTGTAGCCTAGTAAGATCTGATGAACCCCAAGTTTTAGGATTGGCTTGTAAGTTGGAGACCCCCCAAAGCTTGTACTTGTTCCTATTCCCATGAGAATCCACCCTGAAGGGAATCTCAGGCTAGCAGTTTCAGACTGAATAATGGACCCTAACGTAAAAGACAATCTCCATCAGGTGGGACCAAGCCCAAACCAAGAGACTCTGTAGCACAGTAGGCAGCACGTCAGCCTTGTAAGCTGAAGGTCCTGAGTTCTATCCTCAAAAAGAGGGTGTGATACAGTGGGAGAAGCTTCTGAAGACAAGAATTTGGAGTCAGAACTGGTTTGGAATCTCAGCTTTTTCTAATAGTGTGTTATTTGGGCATGTTTCTTCTCCTTTGTAATCCTTGATTTCTCATCTGTAAAACAAGGAAGTTAAAGAATGCTCTAACACTCTGATGATCTGTGATTTTGATTGGAGGGAGTCCCTCCATGGTTTCAGATTCCATGTCATATCTGTCTCTATAGACAATCTTTGACAGTTTCCATAGATAAAAAAATCAATGTCCCACTGGCCAAAGTTGTCGAGTGTCTTCTTCCTCCTGATCCAATCTAGTGTACAGTCTATCACTGGCCATACACCAAGTTTTCACTTCTGGGTAAGCCCTGCCAGAGCTCATATACTATACTGACTAAGCCTTAGAGACTCTAAGGTAACCTTCCTGACATGATGGGGTGTCAGAAGAGGAGGGTTCATAGTTGTATAGAGTTGGAAGGGATGTAGTGCAAATCCTTCATTTCACAGAGGAGGAAAGAGAGCCCCACAGAAGTTGTAATTTAATCAAAGTTGAAGAGCTAAGAAAGCTCAAAGACATGCCATTGGACTTCATATCTAGTACTCTTCCTCTGGCACCATATTCCAGGTCCCCTGATTCCTTAATATAGAAGCTGCTAAACCCTATGCTATCCTGACTATGACTCCAGGGTATTTGAATTGTTTCTTTTAGGCTGCTTGCAATATTTTCTCCTTGATCTGGAAATTCTGGAATTTGGTTATAATATTCCTGGGAGTTATCCTTTTAGGATCTTTTTCAGATCTCTTTTCAGAAAACATCATTTAACAAAAATTATATGTATGTATAAAACTGCATCTTATTTCTATTTATCAGCCTTTTTCTTTAGAGGTGGACATGCACAAATAATTTTAAAGAATATTTATGTTTGTGCATATAAAGTTCTCTTGATTCTGCTTGTTTTGTTCTTCAAATATTCATGTAGATCTTTCTACATTTCCCCCCAAAATAACCTGTTTGTCATTCCTTAAGGCACAGTAATATTCCATCATAATCATATTCCACAATTTGTTTAGCCAGTTCCCAGTTGATGAGCATGTCTTTAATTTCCATGTCTTTGCCACAAAAAAGACGGCTGTTAAAAATAATTTAGGACATTATAGTTTCTTTTCCCCTTTCCTTGATGGAAATGAACCTAATAGTGGTATTACAGAGTCAAAAAGTATACATAGTTTTATAACTCTGAGTATATAATTCCAGATTGCTCTCTAAAATAGTTGGATCAGTTCACAGTTCCACCCACAATGTATTACTGTTCCCATTTTTCTACATCGCCTCCAATATTCATCATTTTGCCATTTTATTATTTTAGCTGATAGGTGTGAGATGATGTCTGAGTTATTTTAATTTGCATTTCTCTAATAAACAATGATTTAGAGTATTTTGTATAGTTCATATAGCTTTATTTCTTATTTATATTGACAAAGTTCTCTATGCATTTGTCTCCAAATTTGTCTCAACTCTCAGTCCAACTCTGGGTTTTCTTGACTACTCTCTTGATTTTCCTCCAACTAGTCTGACCCTTCCTCAATTTCCTTTGCAGATTCTTCATTCATGTTACATCCATTCTGTATGGGTGTTCTACAAGACTCTTTCCTAGGTTTCGTCTCTTTTCTTCTGTTCTGTCTCTCTTGGTATTAGTATAAGATCACATGGATTTAGTTAGCATCTCATTACTAATGATTCAGATACCTGTTTAGCTTGTCTTAGTCTTTCCCTTGAACAAAAATAGTCCACATCAATAACTATTTTGGGATGCCTAGAATTTGCTGTCCACAGTCATCTCAAACATAGCCATAAAATAACTCATTCTATTTCTTCTCATATCTTTGCTTCTTCCAAACTTCCCTTCTTCTCTCAAAGGCACTAGCATCTCTCAGTCACATGGGCTCACAACTTTGGCATCATTACTTATTTCACCCATCCCACAAAGCCAATAGATTGCCAAATTTTGTCATTGTTTTCTCTATATTTCCTCTCTTACACACCCCCTTTCTCCACTCAAATTCCATCACTCTGGTTTATACTCTTATTACTTCAAGCCCAACCTACGGCAATAGCTGCTAGAACATCTGCCTTCTTCAAGTCTCTCTCTACTTTAATTCCTTCTTCACTCCCTTTGCAACAAACTCTAGTGACTGACTATTACCTTCAGGATCAAATATAAGTCCTTTGGTACTTAAAACTCTTTAAAACCTGGTTCCTTCCTACTTTTCCAGTCTTCTTAAAGTCTACTTACTTCAATGAATTCTGTGATCTCGTAATAATGACCTCTTTGCTGTTGGAAGCAAATTTTTCTCTCTTCAGCATTACCTTTTTTTACGTCATCTCCCAGCACCCTAGAGGTCAAAAACCATTGAGTAAATTCAGGTATAGAAAAGCCCCAGAAGAGGAAATTAAAGACACAAGGAACCAATGAGACAGGAAATTGATTCCACAGGCACTGCCCTGTCGGTGGTCCACACAAATTAAGAAAAGATGATTGGCTCCTGAAATGTGATGTGTGAGAGATAATGGGTGGCCAAAAGAGCTTATAAGCTAAGATAGACAGGAAGTTGAGGTCTTTGGTGTGCTGTGGAGAAGCAGAGTGGACCCTTGTTGGAGTTTAGCTAGAGGCCCATAATGGCATTTGCAGATTAGAAAAGTTAAGTACCTCTCTACCTCTCTTTTACTTTTCCCTCACTACTACTACTACTACTACTACTACTACTACTACTACTACTACTACTACTACTACTACTACTACTACTACTCTACTACTACTACTACTACTACTACTACTACTCTGCTACTACTACTACTACTACTCTACTACTCTACTACTACTACTACTACTACTACTACTACTACTACTACTACTCTACTACTCTACTACTACTACTACTACTACTACTACTACTACTACTACTACTACTACTACTACTACTACTCCTCTGCTACTACTACTACTACTACTACTACTACTACTACTACTACTACTACTACTACTACTACTACTACTACTACTACTCCTCTGCTACTACTACTACTACTACTACTACTACTACTACTACTACTACTACTACTACTACTACTACACTACTACTATTACTTTTTATTTAATAAAGTTAAGCTACAACCAGCCTCATAATTTTAAATATTACACCCTTACATGACACTCCATTTTCTCTCTTTGCCTCTGTACTGGCTGTTTCCCGCATTTGGAATGCCCTCTTTCCCAACCTTAAAATTGTAGAACGTCTGACTTTCTTTCACTTAGGTTGAGAGTGCTTCTTCGTACAGGAGACCTTGTCAGATTGACCTTCATTCTCCCAGCCTCAGTTTGCTCCCTCTAAAGTCACTTTTTCATATAGTCGGTGTTTATTGTGTATGTAGCATGAATTTGTTGATGTCCCAAAGGACAACAGAAGTACGTGCTGTAGGTATAAGGAGGCTACAGCTTAATTATGTGCCAGATGTCATTAGTAATATGAATGAATGGGAAAGGAGTGGGCAGGGCAAGGAATGACACCAAAAGGCTTAACTGTGGGATGGTAAAGTTCCCCAGAGGAGGGAAAGTCTCTAGCACACTGGATCAATAGATCTTCCATGGAGCATTTACAGAGGGATGTGGATGAGAACTGCATGAACAGTAGAAGCTTAATAAATATTTATTGTTTGATGGATAAGGAAACCTGAATGGACTGTGATCAGCCTCAGTGGAGAGAGGGTATGTACTTGCAGAAAGTCCACCTAAGTATCAAAAAGTATCCTAGGATTTGGCAGATGTTAGATTTATTTGAAACAATAATTTTCATAGTATCATAGATCCAATATTTCCAACCTGGGGTGGGGTTTCACCACTTTTACATGAAAGATGGTTTTTCATAGAACATCATAATTGTATGTTTTTTATTGGTTCTGAGACATTCTTGCTGAGTCTGAGGACAGAACTAGGTTCAATAGGTGGGAGTTGCCAAGAGGCAGATTCAGACTCGATGTTAGGGGGTGAGAAATCTTCCTTATTGTTAGAGTTGTCCCCAAAGCTGCTCTGATCAGTAGTGAGTTTCCCATCACTGGATCTCATGAATTAGAGGCTGGAAGAACACTCGACAGGTCTGGAGTAGAAGGGATTCTTCATCAGAAGAATCTAGGCTGAGCTAGATGTCTCTGGGATCCTTTCTAGTTCTGAGGTTCCATGAAACCCTTTTTATGCTCATTCTCTGTCTCTGTGTCTCTTCCTCTCTCCCTCATAAAGTCTTCCTTCCTTTCATCCTCTCTCTCTTCCTCCTCTCTCTGTGTACATGGCATATATATATATGTGTGTATATATACATGTGTATATATATATATATATATATATGCTGCCTAATTTCATGCACATACATCTATGAGGTTAGGAAGAGATTGAGTGTTGAGGAATAGGCATGACTGTTAACACTGTAGGTGGATGGGGGCAGCTGGGTAGCTCAGTGTATTGAGAGCCTGGCCTAGAGATGGGAAGTCCTAAGTTCAAATCTGATCTCAGACACTTCCCAGCTGTGTGACCCTGGGCAAGTCACTTCCTAGCACTTACTATTCTTCTGCCTTGGAACCAGTACACAGTATTGATTCCAAGATGGAAGGTGAGGGTTTAAAACAAACAACACTATAGGTGGTTGATAGTGATCAGGATGGAAGAGCACAGAGAATATCTGAGAAAACAGAATGGAGTTTCCAGTACAGGACTGGCCGAAATATTGACCCCAGTGGAGTTGGTGACCTGCGAGATGAATCTGGTCTTGTGATCTCTTGTCCCCTAGATTACCATGGTAAAGGGGACGAATGCCATTTCTCTTACAGGGTGACGTTCAGAGATTCACTTACAAAGAAGCCCTTGGAGGAGAGGGACTGTTGGACCCCAGAGTTTGCTGGCTGGCCCTTCCTTTCCTCATATGGTGATCTGTGAGGGTCCTTTCCTGTCTCTGGCCCCAGGGTGGCTTGTTTCCTCTTCTTTGCACCAAGGAAAACGAGATTCCCTTGCCAAGCTCTGGTGATCCGTGCTCTCCATGTTGGGCTGGAGTTCATCCAGATTTGTATCCTAGACGATACGACACTTGAAAGTGGCCCGAGACGAGTTCATGTTCAGTCCGGTCTCTCTTTAGGTGCTTGCCCAAGTTAAAACATTCCAAAGTCCCACCTTTACCTACGATAGAGGTAGCAGAAGAAAGAAGCCAGGCACTGCCTACCTACAGGATGACGGTCTAAAATTTAAGATCTATCTAGAGGTCCTTTTCAAGAATTAAAGGCCCAGCTTTGCACTTATGCCCGTCTATCTCACCAGCTTTCAAGCAGGCCTATTGTGAGAATTGCAGCCTCCAGAGAATTTTAATCTTAATACTATTTACTGTTCTTCCACAGTCCAACAAGGGGCGAAGAGGAGAGAGGAAGGCGGGTATTCCAGTCTCTGGAGCCCTAGGCAGAACTCAGGCAAAATAACCGTGGTAGAAGACATACACAGTCAAGAGCAGGATGACGCTGACGTTGACCACGTTCCTCCAGAAGGGCTTTTCGGACGTGTCTGTCAACTTCTTCTTCAGGGCAGCTTCCTCCTCCTTGGTCAGCTTGGGGCCTTTCTTTGGCTCCAGCCCACACAATAAATCCCAGGTCCTCTTGAAACACCCTGGTGATTCCTCAGGGTCAGCTAGAGGAAAGGGGAGATAGGCAAGCAGTCAGGAAATGTGCCTGGAATGGGTATTTCCATAAGGCATTTACAGTTGCTCGAGGGCTTTGCCAGGACATCACTTGAGCCTCACAAAAATTCTTGGAAGTGAGAAATATAGATCTTATCATGCCCATTTTGCAGATGAAGTATCTGAGACTCCGAGAGATCAAGTAACATCTGTGGGCACATAGTAAGCAGGTGTCAGAGGCAGGATTCACATCCAACTCTCCTTGACTCCAAGAACAAAATGCTAGTCAATATATCGTGCTCTAGTGAGCTTTAAAGCTATTTTTCTGAGGAACTGATCATACCCCAATGAAAATGTTAACTGTTTTCTGGCATTACTAAAGGCAGTCAGTGAAAGAAATGAGCCTGAAGGGAAAGGACCATCCAGAGTGATGCTGTAGAGCTCAGGAAGCACAGCATCCTGGTTGAAGTTTGTATGACCAGAGAAGAGGTTTTCACTTTAATGCCAGAAATAAAAAGGGGCTTCCATCTTCAAGATGGCCTTGAAGAAAAGCCAAAAGGCTCCCTGAGCTCTTCTATGCACAGACTTCTCTTCTGAGAGCCCAGGGGAGCTGGGCACACACAGACACAAGGACAATTAGCCAGATATTACCTTCTTCCTCCTGCTCTCCAGCTTCCTGCTGTCCATACTGCTCAGGATTCAGGTCGATGCGTTCTTCCTGGCTATTGCGGAGAGTCCAGCAAAGGCGGTATAGCTGTGAGGAAAGCACAGCAGGAGTTATTTATGTGACCCCTCTCCCCACCAAAGATGTCATAATGAATCTCAGATCAAGGCAGGAAGCCTATCTCCAGGAAGTCTGCCTTGATTCTCTCCCAGCTCCCTTTTCTAATGTCCTTCCCAGATATATGTTCTAAGTCTCTTCTAGATCTGACATTCCAAGAGCTCACATTCTGCATTCTAAGGTCTTTCCCAGATTTGATATTCCCTGTTCTAAGAGCCCTCCTAACATTCCCTGTTGTAGGATCCCTCCTAGGTCTGACATTCTCTGTTCTAAGGTTCTCCCTCAGTCAACATTCTACGAGTTAAGACCTCTTCCATTTTTAACGTCTTATATTCTATGTTCTACAGACTTTGAGACTCAGTTTGCCTTTTTAACCCTTCTTTCTCTGGTTCCTGGTTTTGCCCTCCAGGGCCAAATAAGACCAGTCTCATCCATCTCCACATGACAGTCCTTAATCCTTGAGGATATCTATCCTGCCTCTCCCACACCCACCACAAGTGGTCTCTCCCAGCCTCCATATTCTCCATCCTTTCAGCCTGATCTTGTACAGAACATGAACTTCCAGCCCTCTGGCACTCTAGTCCCTTTCCACTACATTCTGTACTTTATCAGTGTCCTTGCTCAAATGGTCCTCCCATCACTGAACACTCCCTTCCAAGCTCTAGTCTCACTTCTCTCAATGAAGACCAAGAAAGTGCCAGCTTTTGGGCTGCTGTATCAGGCTGCCTGCTGACTCCGAGAGGGCTCTCAGTTCACTGAAGCGTCTCGTTTTCAGAACAACTGCTCTTGGGACCTTGTACTTGGCAAGCTGATTTCTTGAACCTAAAGGCGCAGCTCACCTATTTCTGCTCTGTTTCATCTTGGCCCTGATGTGCTGTTTTGAAATGCCTCTTCTCTTTGAGAGTCGAGGCTTCGCTCAGAATCTTGGGATTGTTGCCGAGGTAAAAGCCAGTACAAGGGCATGACTCCATGATGAGCAAAGGCACATTCAGACTTACATGGACATCAGGAATGGGTTTTGTCATCAGAGAGATGCCGAGGATAACCAGGACTGTCAGTGTGAAGAGGACGATGGCAAAATAGGAGTAATGCCACCCGCAGATGATGCTGGGACACTGGGTGGTGCTCATGCAGGTGCCTGTCCCATAGGCAAACTCGGCAATCATACGAGTCAAGCCAACCGCAAATCCAAACACCAGTCCCCAGAAGGCCCCCTGCCAAAGAGAGCCAAGGAGAGGAATTTTACAGTGCTTTCAGCATAGGGAGTCACAGAGTACACAAAATGCATGAAAATAAAAATGACAATAACAACCCCCTCCCCGAAGGTTTTATACGTGATTCTAAGAATGGCAGAATTGCAAGAAAGCTGAGTCCTGCCTTGGTTTTGTTTTCTTTTGTTTCACACGAGCAAACAATGTCCCAGATAACTTCAATGATTCCCCCCCTGAAGCCTGACTTCGAATTCAGGACACTTTATACTACATATTTATAATCAACAATTATTAATATTATGCCTCATCGCTGCTGAAAATGTGGGATGTTGGGAAATGTATGGATGTGGGAAGAAGTGGCATTTTGGGACCTCCTCGGGCTCAGTCAGAGTCCTTCCCGCCTCTGCTCACTGGACTCTTCCCCGTTCTGACTCACCTGCTCATTAACTCTCTTGCAGAAGATGGCAAGCAGGAACACGGCTGAAATGGGGGACCCAATGTAGGTGGATATGGATCCTACATACTGGACAAGTTCACCATTTTGACCCGCCTGGACTACCGGGATCCAAGCAATGCTGAGGGCAATCAGGACGATGATGAACACCCTATAAGCATATTTATATCAATAAGTCACAGCTGTAAATCTGGTGGATTTAGCTAGGGATTTTCCCCTGACGGGACTTTGTCCCCAGGAGGATTCTTCTTCTTTCCCGTGAGACCATAAGCCTTGTGTTGCAAAGTACTGGTACGCCTCTGACACCATTGGGATTGGGAAAGTGAAGAGAGCCTTTGGGAGAGTATAAGGGATTAGTAATACTGGTAGCAGAGATGAAAGGAATAGGGGGAAGGGATAATAATATGTCTCACCTCCACAGTCAGGCTATCTTTCCTGGTACCCGTCAACCTGACTTCCTCTCAAATTGCTATGAGGGTTCAGTTTGGATTCTCTGATTAGTAGTAAATACTGAAACCCCCATTCACTTGTTAATCAGGCTCTAAACCTCAGTCACTCCTGATTTCTCCCTCTTCCTTTTCTCCCCACATTTAATCCATCACCAATTCCCGTCAATTATCTTCCCTTACAGCTCTTGCGTCTGACTCATCGTAGGTTTAGATGGTGTAGAGCTGGAAGAGACCTCATTTTGGAAGAGAGGGAAGCGAAGACAAAAGAAATGAAAAGATATGGCCAAAGTCATGCAGTAAGTGGTAAAACCAAGATTCAAACTCTGACCTCTTCCATCTTATACCCATCAAATTGATTTTTAAAATTCAAGTATAGCACTTTAAATTTCTTCCTCTCAAATTTCATCATATTAGATCTAGTCCAATGCCTTTTTAAGGTCTCTTGGGTTCCTGATTCTGCCCCATGAGGTATCAGCTATCCCTCTTAGCTTAGTATCAAGAACATCTTTGATGAGTATGCCACCAATTCTTTTATGGCATTGTTAAATAACAAGCATTTTAAATGTCATAGAGTCAAATGTAGATCCTCGGGGCCATTCCACTAAAAACCTCCTGTCATTGCTATTAAACCATTAATTGCTACTCTTTAACACTAGGTATTCGAGTGGTTCTGAATTCATCCCCCTGGATTTGTGTCTTGCCTAAATCTATCTTTGCCATAACAATAACAGAAGGTACTTTATTAATTGCTTTAATAAAAAATAAACTAAGATAAACTGTATTCACACATTTGCTTTTTTTGCCAGTCTAGTTACCCTATCATAGAAAGATGTTGCTATCTATTTTTCTTGAAGTCATGTTGTCTCTCCAAGATCATTGCTTCTCTTTTTCAACTGTCTTTTCAATTATTTTATCTTGAATTTTTCAGGAAAGATAAAAGTCAAGAGCATTGGTCTATATGTCGTGGATTCTATCCTCTTCTCTTTTTGGCATATTGTGACATTTACCCTTCCTTATTTGCTCAATTCATTTTGCATCAGTTTATGTAAGTTTCCCCGGTTTTTTTTAAACCATCCTGCTTATTGTTTCTTATATTTAGGAAAAGTACTCCATTACATCATCTATCACAACTTGTTCAGCCATTCTCCAATTGATAGTCATTCCCTCAATTTCCATCTATTTACTACAACAAAAAGAGCTGCTGTTAGTATTTTTTTTTACATAGAGGTCCTTTTCCTTTTCCTTTGATCTCTAATAGTGGCTTTGTTGGGTAAAAGTTTATAATCCTGTGGCCACATTTCCAAGTTGTTCTTCAAAATGGTTAAATTTCATCAATAGTGTATTTATGTATCTATTTCCATCCTGCTTTATGGTATTTATCATTTTCTTTTTCTGTCATGTTAGCCAGCCTGATATATGAGGACATACCTCAGCATTGTTTTAATTTCTATTTCTCTAATCAACAGTGATTTAGAGCATTTTGTGTGACTATTGATAGATTCAATTCATTCTTCTGAAAACTGCCTGTTCATATCCTTTGGCCATTTATCAATAGGAAAATGGCTCTCATTTAAAAAAAATTTGGTTCAATACCGTAACATGTTTGAGAAATGAGGCCTTTATGAAAGAACGTGCTTTAAATGTTTTCCCCCAGTTTCTTGCTTTCCTTCTAATTTTGGCTGCATTGCTTTTATGTGTGCAAAATCTTTTTCATTTCATGTAATCAAAATTACCCCCTTTTACTTCCTATGGCTCTCTGCCTCTGGTTTGATCACAAACTTTCCCTTGTCCATAGATCTGATAGGTACATATGCCCATGTGCTACTAATCTAATAATGTAATGGGGAAGTGCCTTAGGGGGGGTGTAAGATGTTATAGCCCACCTAGGAACTCCTCAGGGCCAATTAAACACCAAACCCTTTGATTATGGGAACAAAAGCTTATTTTAACAAAAGGAATAAGGGGAATTGGTAGGTATGACCCTCACACTCTTCAAACTACCTCCACCCAGCTGCTATATCCCCTGCTTAAGAAGAGCCTTCTGTTCTTCTTTGGGTCCTACCTACACCTCCTTATGGTATGTAAAACCCTTTCCTATCTAAAACCCTTTCCCAAGCTATCTGGTTTAACCTGATAAGAAAGAAAGAAAGAAAGAAAGAAAGAAAGAAAGAAAGAAAGAAAGAAAGAAAGAAAGAAAGAAAGAAAGAGAAAGAAAGAAAGAAAGAAAGAGAAAGAAAGAAAGAAAGAAAGAAAGAAAGAAAGAAAGAAAGAAAGAAAGGAAGGAAGGAAGGAAGGAAGGAAGGAAGAAAGGAAGGAAGGAAGGAAGGAAGAAACAAAGGAAGGAAGGAAGGAAGGAAGGAAGGGAGGGAGGGAGGGAGGGAGGGAGGAAGGAAGAAAGAAAGCTCTGGGTTTGGCTGCTGTTCTAAGTAGCTCAAAGTTATAGATGGAAAGCTTTGAATTACCTTAGTCAATAGGAATTCTGGTAGATGGACCACTGCCAGATGAAGCCTGGACTCAGGGAAATTAGTTTCCTCCAAGTAAACCCTCTACCTGGATGCCAAAGATTTCTCTATGAAATCCCGTCTTTCCAGGGAGAATCTCTTAGAGCAAAACTCCTCCTTCAGCTTGAAATTGTAGGCAGAGACAAAACCTACTTCTAGCTCAGATGAAATCCAAGAAGGAAGTGAAGTTCAGTTATTTTTCAGTTTTACCCTACCCAGAATCCTTTCCCAGGGCTTATCTCAAAATTCCCTTCTTTCCACCAACACTAAAAAACCAGATCATCCCTAACTTATTCCTACACTTATCATATAACACTTTATGTCTAAATCATGTACACATTTTGAGCTTATCTTGGTATCTTGAGCATATGGTACAAAATGCTGGTTCATACATAGTTTCCGCCAAACTACTTTCTTGTTTTCCCAGCAATTTTAATCAAATAGTGATTTCTAGCCTCCAAAGCAATCTTTGGGTTCATCAAACACTAGATTTTGATAATTATTTACTACTACATATTATCTATTCCATTGATCCACTATTCTGTTACTTAGCCAGTAATCAGATTATTTTTGTTAATTACTTCTTTGCAATAGTTTGAAATCTGGTACTACTGGGACCCCTTTCTTCACATTTTAAAAATGGATTCCTTTGATATTCTTAACTATTTGTTCTTTCAGACAAATTTTGTTATTTTTCTTCTGGCTCGGTAAAGTAATTCTTTCATAGTTTAATTGGCATGACCCTGAATAAATATTTTGATTTAGGTAGAATTGTCATTTTTACTATGTGGTCTCAGACTACACATTAGATTCAGGAAAACATCAGTTCGAATCCTTCCTAGCCATGTGACTCTCAGCAAATCCCATATCCTCTCTCAGCCTCGATTTCCTCATCTGTAAAGTGAGACTATTCATAGCTCCTACTTCACAGGGTTTATGAAGATCGAAATAGATTATAGTTCTATTTACAATCTTAAAGCGCTATATGCTAAGTGGTAATGATTGTTATTAGCTCTGTTACCTTCCCGCTATCAGGAGCTCTCTCTCTGATGCCTGCTTTCGGATTTTGGTGTAGATATCAATGGTGAACAGTGTGCTGGCACTGTTGAAGATGGAGGTGAGGGAGCTCATGAGCGATGCCAACATGGCAGACAACATCAGCCCCCGAAGTCCTTGAATGACAACAACAAAAAGAAGAAACCATCTTGATCTATGCTTAGGAGTCAGTGAGTGGCTTTATGCTGTCTTTCTACCATTCCTAAATCCAAGCAGAATGTTAGAGCTCACTGGGGCTTAGAACAGAGAGCGGCAGTGCTAGGACAGACCTTAGAAAGAGAATGTCAGAACTGGAAGAATGTTAGTATTGGAAGAGACAATAGCACGTCGAATGTCAGCTGGCAGAACAACTCATAATAAAATGACTCATCATCAATTTGCATTGGCTACCTTTAGTGCTTGTTTATATGGGAACTAGGAATTTGTCCATTTACATTTGGGGAAACTGTGAAAGGAACCATGCTGGTACTTTATTCTTGATATTTCCGGGAATCTCTCCAAGTCCTCTGACTCCAGAGACGGGGCATTTCCTAGGACACATTCGAGATTTGGACTTGAATTCTAGAGTTGCTTGCTGTGGGACAGTAGGGAGGTTCCTTCACATCTCTGAACCTTGGTTTTCTCCTCTGTGAAATGGGGGTAATTATGCTTATGCTCCTTGCTTCACAAGGATCGTTGGGAGGAAAGCTCTTTTGGATGTCAAAGTCCTGGAGAAATTGGAGCTATAGTTACCATGAAGTCATTATCACCTCCCTGAGTTTCACTCCTAATCTAGGTTTAAACACTCTAACCTCCATTAGCTTTGTTATAAGCCAGGCCATCATGGTAGGCTCCTGGGACCCCTTCCACTGACATCAAGTCAGGGGAATGGCATACTTGACCTCTATTCCTCTGGTTTTTATGATCAGCTTAGTTTGTGGGAAAGCTAATCTTTTTTCTACTCTCTTGAGATAAGTAAGGCATACCTGGCATTCTGGATTAGCCTAATGTATAATTGGATCATACACTGAGACCTGGAAGGGACTTTGGAGACCATCTTGTTCAATTCCCTTATTCAACAAAGATGGAAACTGAGGCAGAAAGAGGGCAAGTGACTTTCCCAAGGTCATTCAGCTAGTCAATGTATATAAGTTTTAAACCCAAATCTTAGGTGCAAACCTCCTTGAAAATAAAGGAAAGTAGCTTACCCTCAACAAGGCAAGCTGAAATGAGTCTAGAGGAAGCCAAGAAGGATGGTGAAAGGTCAGGGGACAAGGAGATGATAGGTGTGCACATGTATTAGAAGGCCTATAAGAGAGAGGGATTAGTCTTGCTCAGCTTGAGCCAGGAGCCAGGACCAGAAGTTACAAGATTTGATATTAGATTGGTGTCATCCCAAAGTGGAGTGGGCTGCCATTGGAGGTCTTCAAGCAAAGACTGAGGGACCCCTAGTGGGACACAGAGGGGATTCTTAGTAAATGCCACTCTGGAATAGATGACCCCTGAGCTCCCCCCAAGCCTCAAACTCAGTGATCAAGGGTTCTAATTCTGCTCAGAGACTGCCCAAATCACTAGGCAGGCTACTCCAGGACCAGTGACACTGACCATCAGGCATGAGCTCCATTACCAGCTTTGGGTAGGCAATGTTACTGCAGCCCACACTGATGCCACAGTGTTTCTCACATTCTGAAGGCACAACACAGGCGACCTCATCTGTGGAGAGAGCCAAAGAGAACTCATTAGCCAGAGTCTGAGCAGTGCAGAGAGTCAAGTCCACTGATGTGCTAGCTGAAAAAAGAACTTGGGAGTGCCTCTTTAGGTGGGGGCCTGATGGGCTGCACTTGGGGCAAAGACATTCGGCCTGGCAGCTCCCACCCAGAAGTGGCCCCTTGAGAATGTGCCCAGTTTGAGGGTAGTGCTAACAGCTAACAGGGCACAAATCCTGCCTCTCTGCTTTGCATTTTTTCATTGGGTTCTCCCTGTATGTCTTGACTCTTTTTTTAACCCTCACCTTCCATCTTAGAATTGATACTGTGTATTGGCTCCAAGGCAGAAGAGCTGTAATGGCTAGGCAATGGGGGTCAAGTGACTTGCCCAGAGTCACACAGCTGGAAAGTGTCCGAGGTCAGATTTGAACCCAGGACCTCCCATCTCTAGGCCTGGTTCAGAGCACGTTTCTTGGATGAAAAAGATTTGCAGGGAAACCCAAAACATTAACCCTCATTACTAATCCCACTGAAGGTTTCTACAAGGTATGTAAGAGATGTAGCCAATGCTTGGACTATCACAATAGTTCCTAGGGACTGAGCATGAGCAAGTGTCAGAGAGGACTTACCTGGGTACAGAATGCGGCTGATCATCCCAGGCATCACCATGAGGAAGAGGGGCAGGAGCTTCAGGCAGCCACACAGGATGCAGCCAGCCTTCACATGGGACAGGCTCTTCCCTGAGAGGCACCTCTGTACCATCACCTGCCAGAGAAGCAGAAAGTAGCGACCGTGTCAGGTTATCAGGCTCCCCTTCCCTCGGCCTGATTCTCGTTTCAGACAATGTTTGGAAGCTGCAGGTAGATGGCCTTCAGCTCAGGGCAAGGAAGAATATTCTAGCATTAGAGCTGCCTAAACCTGGCATGGGCAACCTAGAAGTTAGGTAGTGAGTTCCCCACCGCAGGAAACATCCAATCAGAAGTCGGACGACCACTTGTTGATAATGTTACCGTAAGCAGGCATTTGGACTACGTTGCCCTTTAGACAGCGTTCCAATTTTTTATTTTGTTGCTGCTCAAAATACAGTATTGAAGCACGTGGGAGACAATGTATCTCAGCAGAGAAAGTCTGGCTTTGCTGATTATATCCTTCCATACAGAAGCCTTGGATCACTTCCACCATCCATCACTGCTCGAGGGAAGAGGAGAACATCACAAAGCCATTTAGATCAGGTCCACTAGAAATGCGTGTTAGACAGCCTCTACCGGTCCCTCACTGCTGCTTGGCCATCTGACCATACCTCCCCCATCAAATCACTCTCCCGCTTTCCACTCTTTGCACCCCTTCTCAAATCTCCCATGGCTCCCCTTGCCCTCACCCTTTCAGTTAAAGCCCTTAAGAATTCCCATTTTAGAGAAAAAATAAAAGTATTCACCAAGAGCTCCTTATTCCTCTCTCATCCTGCTCTCATCCTCATCCTCTCTCATTCCTGCTCTCATCCAGGCACCTTCTGCCACTGCCACCTCCTCCTTCGCCCCTTTTCCATAGGATGAAGTGGTCTCACTCCTTAGCAAGGCTCACTGCCCGCCCTGCTCAGGGGTCTCATTCCATCCCTTCTCCTCCAGCAGACTTCCCCATCCTTAGCCATCACCACTCTGCTTATCTCCAATCTCTTCTTCTCTGCCACCTCATTTCCTACTGCTTATTGTAAAACGGAGATTTGAACCCTAGACTTCAATCCCCAGAAGTCCTTGATATTTCCCAGAATTCCCTATAATCTCACCTGGGTGAGATCACAATGAGTATTTTAACTGGCAGCAGCGCCTACTTTGCTCTCTTCCATTTTGCAATGATGTAGTAAGCTAAGAGCGGGGTTTTGAATGGACTAATCAGTCCTAGGCACGTGGTTTTCTTATTTGTATTTTCTTTATTCCTTGATTTCTAATAATCCTTAATAAACCTCATAAAATATAATATTTCTGTTACTAGAAACTAAAATGAATTTTTACATTATACACATGCCCTTGACCCTTGCATCTCTACAGCCTCCCAGGGCTTCAGGTTCCCAACCCAGGATCATCCTGGATTCCTCACTAGCTGTCACATATCCTATTGAAGCTACTGTCAAGGCCAGTTGATTTCACTCTCCCCTCTGAGACTTCCTCCAGTCTAGCGGAGGCCTCCATCACTTCACTCTTCAGCTATTGTCATCGCTGCCTCCGTCCTCCACTCCCTTCTCCAATCCACTCTTCCTTCAGTCACGGAAGAGACTTTTCTCAAACCTCCTTGACTCAAAGACTTTCAGTGGCCCCCTATTGCCTCTAAAAGCAAACCCCAAATGCTCTTTTGGCATCCAAAGCCCTACCTTTCCAGACTTCTAACACCTGACTCCCCAAAAGGTACTCTTCAGTCCAGAGACACTGTCCTCCTGGCTGTTCCAGGAACAAGTCTCTCCATCTCTTGGCTCCCAGAATTCTGTCTGGCTGTCCCCCATGCCTGTAACACTGGCTTTGGCTCCCTTTAAGTTCCAACTAAAATCTCACGTTCTCTAGGAAGCCTTTTCCAAACTCTTTCTTCTAGTGCTTTCCTTCTCTTGAATATTTCCTATTTCTCCTGCATATAGCTTTTGTGTATATATTTATTTGCTTGTTGTCTCCTCTATTAGATTGTGAGCTACTTTTTTTTAACCCTCACCTTCCATCTTGGAATCAATACTGGGTATTGGTTCTAAAGCAGAAGAGTGGTAAGGACTAGGCAATGGGAGTTAAGTGACTTGCTCAGGGTCACACAACTGGGAAGTGTCTGAATCTAGATTTGAACCCAGGACCTCCCATCTCTAGGCCTGACTCTCCATCCACTGAGCCACCCAGCTGCCCCCTGTAATGTAGTTTTTTTTTTAAAACCCTCACCTTCTATCTTAGAATCAATATTTTGTGTTGGTTCTAAGACAGAAAAGTGGTATGGGCTAGGCAATGGAGGTCAAGTGACTCGCCCAGGGTCACACAGCTAGGAAGTGTCTGAGGCCAGATTTGAACTCAGGACCTCCCATCTCTAGGCTTGGATCAGAGCATGTTTCTTTAATGAAAAAGATGTGCAGTGAAAGCCAAAGCATTAACCCTCATTACTAATCCCACTGAAGTTTTCTGCAAGGCAGGTAAGAGGTATAGCCAATGTTTGGACTATCACAATAGTTTCCAGGGACTGAGCTAGAAAAAGAGGCATCTCTGGGCCTGGATCTCAATCCACTGAGCTACCCAGCTGCTCCTTGTGAGCTACTTTTGAATGGGGATTTTTGTCTCTTTTTTTCTAGCCCCAGTGTTGGGCATAGTGCCTGGCCCATAGTAAGTGCTTAATAATCGTTTACTGACTAATTGGTTCTGGAGTCAGAGAATCTGGGTTCAAATTCCATTTCCTTCTTTCTTTCTTTCTTTCTTTCTTTCTTTCTTTCTTTCTTTCTTTCTTTCTTTCTTTCTTTCTTTCTTTCTTTCTTTCTTTCTTTCTTTCTTTCTTTCTTTCTTTCTTTCTTTCTTTCTTTCTTTCTTTCTTTCTAACCCTTACCTTCCATCTTGGAGTAAATACTGTGTATTGGCTCCAAGGCAGAAGAGTGGTAAGGGCTAGGTAATGGGGGTTAAGTGACTTGCCCAGGGTCACACAGCTGGGAAGTGTCTGAGGCCAAATTTGAACCCAGGGCCTCCCATCTCTGGGCCTGGCTCTCAATCCACTGAGCTACCCAGCTGCCCCTCAAATTCCATTTCTGACCCGTATTCTATATGTGACCATCTCAGTTTCCTCATCTGTAAATGAAGGGAATGGACTCTGACCAGTGGGATCCTCTGTGCTTAGCTGCTTCAATCAGAGAGCCACTTCAGTGCTGAATGAGTCTGATCCTGTGTGGAATTCTAGCCATGTGTCTGGCAATTTTTTCATTAGTCTTAATTGTATGGTGTTAGGCAAGTCCTTTCTCTTCTCAGGACCTGTTTCCCCTCCTGCAAGATGAAGATCTCAGAGGTCTCTTCCAGCTCTAAATTCATGGTCCTAAGAAATCCAAATTGCAACTGCATGAAAAAAGATAAATCGGTGTATGTATGTTTGCAAACAGAGGAAAGAGAAAGGAAGTATGTGCAGGTGCGTGTGACCATGTGTGTGTTGTGTATACAGAGTAAGGGGAGAAAAAACATAAAGAGAGGAGAAAGGAAAGACAGAAGAGAGGAAAAGGAAGGAGGAAAATGAGAAAAGAAAGGAAAAAAGAAAGAAAAGAGGAAGGGAGAAAGGGAAGGAGGAAAAAGAGAAAATAAAGGAAAAAGGAGGAAGAAAAGAGGAAGGGAGAAAGGGAAGGAGGAAAAAGAGAAAATAAAGGAAAAAGGAGGAAGAAAAGAGGAAGGGAGAAAGGGAAGGAGGAAAAAGAGAAAATAAAGGAAAAAGGAGGAAGAAAAGAGGAAGGGAGAAAGGGAAGGAGGAAAAAGAGAAAATAAAGGAAAAAGGAGGAAGAAAAGAGGAAGGGAGAAAGGGAAGGAGAAATGAAGAGGAAAACAAATGGAGAGAGGCAAAAAAGAGAGATCAAGGAAGTAGAGTAATAGATCTTGGAAAACTGGAATTTTATATCCATTAGAAATTGGTCTAAATGTTTCTCGGAAATTAGAACTTTTCAAAAGAGGAATGGGATATTTCAGGTGATGAACAGTCCTTCAACACTGAAGATCTTCAGGCAAAGTCTGAATTAATGGCCATCTTAACTCTGAGATTCCATGACTTGGTGCCTCAATAGCTCTGCTCCCTCCTTCCTCTGATCTTACGTTTCTTGGTCCCACTGAATTTTTGGTGTTGTTGCTAATTTGACATTGGAATGCCAATATGGAAGTCCTTGGTTCCACCACTCACTAGCTAGCTGTGACCTTGGCAAGTCAATTATATTGTGTAGGTTTCCATTTTCTTCTTTGTGAGAAGAGGCTGTTCATTCTTGCCCTACTTCCCTTGAAGCATTCTTGGGATATTCTAGTAAAAGAATGAATGGGGAATCCTTTGTAAAGACACAAGTACTTTGCACAGACCAGGGCATTATCTTCATTATAGGCAACAAGAACAAAACACTGGCCTATGGGTTCAACTTTCAGCTCTTCTATTCAACGTACTTCAACACAGAATTGTGAAGTCCTCCCTTCATGCCAGAGTCTGGCCTAGTCTCTGGGAATACAAAGTCAAAAATGAAACCCTTTCCTCAAGGAGTTTTCATTCCTCTAAATGGACATGCCCAAGTAAGTGAGGACAATTTACAAAGGAATTTCACCTGGTAGAGAACAAGTAACAACAGGAGGGTTGGGAAAGGCCTTGAGCAGAGCTTTCCTGGAATCCAGGTTTTTTTTTAAACCCTACCTTCTGTCTTAGAATCAATCCTGGGCATTGGTTCCAAGGCAGAAGAGTGGTAAGGGCTAGGCAATGGGGGTCAAGTGACTTGCCCAGGGTCACACAGCTAGGAAGTGTCTGAAGCTAGATTTTAACCCAGGACCTCATGTCTCTGGGTCTGACTCTCAATTCACTGAACTATCCAGCTGCCCCCAATCCAGGGTTTTTAAGAGGCAGGTGAGGAAGGGAGGGAATAAATGATGTCTTGCATGCACTATCATGGTAACCTTCCTCTCAAAGCCAAAGTTTCCTAACCTGAAAAATGAAGAATTTGAACCTATACAGTGGATTAAGCACTGGGGTCAGAAGACCTGTGTTTAAATCCTGCCTCTATCTCTAACTAGGCATATGACCTTGGGAAAGTCACTTAACTACTCTAGACCTCATTTTCCCTCCCTGTAAGAGGAGGAGGTTAGAATAAATAAAATATATGGTTCCTTCTAGCTCTAGATTTAGGATCTCATTCTTTCTATTGAAAAGAGAAAAATTAAATGGCCCTGAGGCCCCTCCTCTCTTAGGGACCTCTCACCTGGTCAGCACACCAATACCACACAGAAACAAGGTTCATTCCAATGAGAATTCCGGGCCATGGGAGTTCTCCAGTGATGGGATCCTGGAAGAGATGGAAGGAGTCTTCTTTGGGCGTGTAGCATTCTGGGTTCAGAGTTACATTCTGGTCTGTGATGACAGATGGGATGGCTTTCATGTACTTCTCAGTGAAGGCCTCGTACCCTCCCACTTCAGCAAAAGCTGTAAAAATCAGAAAAAAGTTACCAACAGAATCTCCAATGTGAGTGAAGAGGCCATATCAGGTGAGCCTGTCCTTAGGTCATAATAAATATGTCCATGAATGTCCTCAACATCTAGAGTGCCCCAGAAAGATTGTCCTCCTGCCCCTCCTCTTGGCAAAAGCCTTTCCTGATGCCCTCCTGCCTCAAATTCTCTTGCATCCTGCTCATTTGTGGCTATATTATGTTCCAGGAGAATATAAGCTCCCCAAGGGCAAAGATGACTTCCTTTCTTTCTTTGTATCCCTAGTGCCTAGTATGACACCCAACATGGGATTACAGCAGTGCTTCCCCGTGACCTTTTGCTAATGTCTCCTTGTCAAGTGGAGACCACCCCAGACCCTCAAAGATGGTAACAGCCAAGTGCAAGGTCAGGAAGCTTCTGATCATCTAGAAAGTCACCGAGTGCTGGCTCCGTAATGGACAATGCGGGTTTGTCTTCTGAAGACTTGGACTGAGTTCAGAGAAGCTCATCTCTAGTTGTTTTGTGGGATGGACATTTTATTTATGGGGTGTTTTGCTCTAAGAAATCCTATAAATTGTCTCCCGAGGCATGAAGGAACTGTGGTCGATATCAATGTGTATATGTGAAAATGGACTCCACCAATGGCGTTACTGATCTTTGACATACCCACTAATCCTCAGCAATGCATTCTTGTTTGTTCTTAAGTTGACCGGTGCTGCTCAACACTGTCCCAGTGCTCAGCACAATTTCTGTCACATAGTAGGTACTTAATAAATGTTTATTGTCTGACTTAATTACATAGGTATAAGAAGAAGTTTTTTCATAGGTTACTGACTTGCTATTGGCATTGTTGTTACAAGACAATTTCCTCAGGACCACCAAGCCCCAACAGTCCATAGAGCACCATGAAGTCCCACAATGGGACCCTCATTCATCCAGAAGGCGTAGATGTCTTAAATAATTTTCTGAACTCTCTGACCTTGAGCAGGGCATGTGTAACATTCAGACCCCACCATTACCAAGGAGGAAAACAACCATTCCATGCTATAATAGAAGTCTAATTCCTCAAGGGCTAGGCAGCTTAACGTTTGTCTTTGAATTTCCAGCATCAGGCACATATTAGGTACGCATCCTTTCACTGGACATGCATGTGAAGCTTTTCCAGCTCAGTGGGACTAGAAAGAGTTTGTTTTTCTCTGGCAGAGCCTTTAGGAACCCAGCGCCATGTTTGTGTAAATGATAAACCGTCTGAGGAGGAAACTCACATGCTAGGGGAGCCAAAGGTGGGTTCTCTAGCGCTACAAAGAGGGAGTCCTATTTCTGAATCACGTGACGAACAAGATAGAGGATTAGAAGTTTTCTCCAATTCTTACAACCTTTCATACATATCCAAAATAGGAATTATGTACAAAAGATGAAGTAACTTCAACTGCCTCCACTGTCTGGGACTCCAAGAATTCTTACAAGGACAAACCTCAATGACCCAACTGTAGAGAAGGCTAATATTTACTTCTCTACTATGGCAACCCTATACCTTCTCTCTAACTACTCAACAGACAGCAAGGCTGCACAGCTTGCAACAGAACTCAACTCTATTACCCTCCTACTTGCAGTGCTAAGGAAAGCCAAACTGTGGAAATGTATCAGGCTATGGTGGCAATAAGAGATCACGCCAGCATTAAGACACAAAAAAGCTTGGACAGAGAATGGAGCAGGACATGTAAGTATGTACTGAGGTAGAGGAGAATGGGCGACACACTACTAAACCAGAAGGAAAGAGCAAAGCCAACAACAGGAGCAAATTCTGTCCTTCCAGAAGTCACTTGGGGAAGCCTAGTGAACTATGAATTAAGCAGTGTAGGAGGAGACTATCTATTAAGACAACTTTGAGGTTCAGCCCCCTAGAGAAACTGACATCAAAGGGAAGAGAATAAAAAATGAGGAATAAGGGAAAATAAACAAAAAATGAAATAATCAAAGATCTCAGGAAGAAGAAAATGCAAGTAAAGACATTGAGTAGAAGCAGATCAACCAATAGCATAGATATTAATAACAAAAGGGAAAATAGCCTTCAATCCATAGAAAGAAAGTTCAGGCATCTTTAAAAATATATTGCAAGATAAGGGAAAAGGAATCAACATCTGGTTAGTCAGAAGGCCCTATGATTTCCCAAGAAAGCATGGAGTCACAGCAGGATATTCCCAAATGGCTTAATGGAGAAATTGTAAAAGAAGGCACATCCTTCAGGTGCTGTGGTCCTTCTAAATTGCACTGCAAAATTAATTCAGGCTTACAGATGAAATATACTGGGTAAGCCAAGTGAAATGAAGACAGATGGGAATGGATACCCCAGAAACATATGTGACCCATCTGTTGATTCCCCGAGTCTCTATCCTGAGATTTATGGGTAGTAAGGCTTCATTTCTATGAGCTAAGGTGACAGCATAAGGCCCTCTCAAAGCTCACTCAAACCCAACACAACAGAAGTGTCTCGGAACGAATTAAAGAGTGGAAGACAGAACCAAGAAAAGATGGTGGAACAGTGTTCTGGTACAAGCTAATATAAAAGGACAGCAGGAAAGACCCATCTTAGTGGGGCAAGAAAAGAGAGCACCTGGGGGAACTGACAGCAGGAGTGGAAGTAGGGCAATGAGAGTAAAGTGGTAGGCAGAGAGCAGAATCCAACTTAATCCAGCACAGGTGGCCTCTGGACAAAATAGCTACTAGCAAGTCCCTCCCCACTTCCCAGCAAATAGGCCAGACTTTCCCCTCAAAGAACACTGTGCAGAATCCAAAGGTAGCTAGGCCAATCCCAAACATCAGAGTAGACTACAATACAAACTTAGAAATGTACTTCCTCCATCCAGGTGAGTTTCAATATATAGGCAGGATCATGAAAAAGTCTGGAAAATGAGCAAAAGATCTTAGAAAGTTACTTTAGTGACAAAAAATCAAAATACAAACTCAGAAGAGAACAACAATACAAAAATGGAAACATGTAAAACCTCAAAGAAAAATGTAAAAAGGTGTCAGGCCCAAAAAGAGCTCAAAAAGAAGATAAAAATCAAATAATAAGAGAGATTGAAG
The DNA here is from genome assembly GCF_027887165.1 of Monodelphis domestica. Classification (NCBI taxonomy): domain Eukaryota; kingdom Metazoa; phylum Chordata; class Mammalia; order Didelphimorphia; family Didelphidae; genus Monodelphis; species Monodelphis domestica. The sequence continues at coordinate 18,051,641 of NC_077229.1, read as the reverse complement.
AAAAGTTGGGAAAAGAAACGAAAGAGTCAACAGCTTGGTAAAAGATATTTTTAAAAATCCATTGAAGAGAACAACTACTTAAAAAGTAGAATTGGGAGGGCAGCTGGGTAGCTCAGTGGATCAAGAGCTAGACCTAGAGACAGGAGGTCCTAGGTTCAAATCTGGCCTAGACACTTCCCAACTGTGTGACCCTGGGCAAGCCACTTAACTCCCATTGCCTAGGCCTTACCACTCTTCTGCCTTGGAACCAATACACAGTATTGACTCCAAGATGGAAGGTAAGGGTTTTTTTTTTAAGTAGAATTTGCCAAATGGAAAAGGATGTACAAAAGAGCAATGAAGAAACCAATTCCCTAAAGAATTAGAACTGAGCAAATGTAAACTAATGATTCCTTAAGACATTAGGAAACAATAACACAAAATAAAAAAAAGAGAATCTGAAATCTCATTAGAAAAACAGGAGAGAAAATCTAAGAATCATTGGACTACCTGAAAACCATGATAAAAAAGAACCTGGATACCATACTGTAAGAAATCATTAGGAACATGCCTGTTATTCTCCAGCAAAAGAGATAAATTAAAATGGAAAGTATCCACCAATCTCTACCTAAAATATTCCAAAATAAAAACTCCAAGGACCATTATAGCCAAATTCCAGAATTCCCAGGTCAAGGAGAAAACACTGCAAGCAACCAGAAAGAAAAAAATTGAAATATTGTGAAGCCATAGTCAGGATTGCACAGGACCTAACAGCTTCTACATTAAAGGACTGGAGATCTTGAAAGATTATACTCCAGAAAGCGTCATATCTACAATTACAACTAAATCATCTACCCAGCAAAACTGAATATAATCCTCCAAGTAAAAAAAAGATATTTAACGAAATGGAAGAAATCAAGGCATTTCTGTTGAAAAAAGCTAAGCTTAACAGACAATTCAATGATCAAATATGATGCTCAGGAGAAACTTAAAAAGGTAAAAAGAAAAGAGAAAACTCAAGGGATTTAATAAGGTTAAAAAGATTATATTCCTACCGGGGAAGGTGATGATTAAGATACATGAGCTACCTATGATACTTGAGATACTTAAGGTACTTAAGATACATGATAACCTTATTGTTGCCAGTGAAGTGAGGAGTATACATACATATAGGGCAGAGAGTAAGTTAAATATGACAGGATAATATCCAAAAAACTCCACCAAAATTAAGGAATAAGATTGATGGGTAGTTTTATGAGTATTTCTTAAATAAGTAAGCAATAAAGGATTATTGATAGATTAGTTAATAGATGAATGGAGAGATGAGTTTGAATGAGCTGGATTTCTTTAAGTCAGAGCAGAATCTCAAAGAGGTATGATGGGAAGAGAATGATCCCAAGAGGTCTTGGGAAGGACAGTTGGACCAACAAACACTCTCTGAATGGTCCTGAATAAGGAAGGTTGTTCAAGAACCTGCTCTGTGAGTTGAGAGAAAATCTTGTGTTATTACTTCTTGAAACATCATGGCAGACAAGTGAAGAGTGGAGCTACAGTTCCTGTCTGCTCACCAATAGGTGGCAGCATAATGCTGGAGCTGAGTGAAATGTCTGTAAAAAAAAAATCTGACAGTCTGCCATTTGAGTTGAGAGAAGAAATCGAGTTTTTTTTCTATTTTTATTTATAAAATTATAATTAGATATAGCATAGAAAGATAGATATTTGGGGGATTTAGTTGGATAGTGTAGGATCATTCTTGGTGATCGTGAAGACTTCCCTTGTGAGAAAGATTTTGGTTGGGATCTATTTAGAATTTATTAGAAGAGTAATATTATTTCATCAATACTATTTTTTTCTTTTACTTTCCCCTTTTACTAACTTTAAAAAAAACCCTCACCTTCTGTCTTGGTGTATTCTGTGTATTGGCTCCAAGGCAGAAGAGTGGTAAGGGCTAGGCAATAGGGGTTAAGTGACTTGCCCAGGGTCACACAGCTGGGAAGTGTCTGAGGCCAGATTTGAACCCTGGACCTCCAGTCTCTAGGCCTGACTTTCAATCCACTGAGCCACTCAGCTTCCCCCTTTACCAACTTTTAATAATTATAATAAATAGATTTTTGCATAACTGGCCTGAGCAGAAGTTTTTATTCAACTGCTTAGAACTGCCATCTTTGTTCAACTGTCAACCCAGGATTACATGCAACTCAAGAGCCTGTCCATATCAATAACAACTATTATTAAATAGAAATAACCAATAATTAATAAGGGCCAATACCCCTTATAACAGTAGGGATCCCTCCCTTTATAGGAACTACTTTTCAGGCTGCCTCTACTCTGAGATACTCATGAGCATCGCCTGCCACCCTTGGGTGATTTCTGTCTTTGTTCTAGCCAGGTGATAGCTGTATCTACAAGAGCAGGGTTGGCAGCAATCCACCTGAATATGATGAGCAACTGAGACTATTCTCTCTTTACTAGAGCGAGGATAAGCCATTGGATTATTTCCTTCAAAATGGTAGAAATAAAAATACTATGGCTGCTGACAAGACACATAGTAATGTGTGGTGCTCTCTATTCCCATGAGCAAGGAGAAACCTCTGGAGTGCTAGAGTTGTCCTCTGTTGCCCTTCCTGGTTCAAGAAGGAGAAAGATAAGTTTTGCATCTGTTTCACTGAAATATGAGATAAGGCTTGGAGCTGATTAGATGAAGCTGAGTCTTTTGTTATTTCAAGATCTGAAGAGTTTGTCATTTCTCAGATTTAAATACGTAACACTTTTCTAGAGACCCCTTGTAAAAGTGGCTGTGAGTGAAAAGAGCATGTTATTGCTCCATTAGTTTTAGAGAAGAGGAACAGTTTTGCCCAGCCAAACAAGAAAGGGAAGCTTGCAGAGGAGTTGTGCTATATATTTTATATATATAGCACACACACACACACACACACACACACACACACACACACACACACATATATATATATATATATATATATATATATAAAGACATTAAGATCTACTGCCCAGAGCTCTGATTTCCCCTAAGCACATGGGTTTCCTCACTCATGAATATACCTGCTGTGCTTCTTTAAGTGCATTTTTCTTTAAGTCTTTTCTTTAAGGCATGGAGATCAGTGTGCAGTGGAAAGGGAACATGACTGAGGTTCATGGATGGATGTTTGGTTATTCATAATTTACCTTCTCTTGATTAAAATTTATGATTCTTTCTGGTTTGCCTTCTCTTAAGTAAATGTAATGATGATTATTGCATTTACTATCTTGTTTAGTAACCATTTCATGTTAAAACATTAGTAATGGCATGGTAACTAATTTATATAAATGGGCAGTGTGCTAGGTGGTGTTCAGGAGCTCTACTGACATATAGTAGGAATGCAGACACACACACACACACACACACACATGCACACTCAATTTTCCCTAGGTTGGAGGGAGAGAGATAGTAGAGGAAGAGACAAAGAGAGGTCTGGGGACACTACCTTGACCTACTGAAGTAGATGCAGGTGGGTTAAGCAATCCAGCACAGAACGAAGAGAAACCCTGGGGAGAGCTGGGAGTTGAGATCACAGTTTAATTCTATATGTGCATTGAAAGATGCCTTCGAGGCCAGCTAGTCACCCCCCCCCATTTTACAGATAAGGAGACTGAGGCAAAGAGACTGAAAGTGACTTGGCCAGGAACTGTAGCAAGGGAAGGTGCAAAGTAGAGTGCAAGGATTGATTGACAGCCCTCAATCCTGGATTCCGTAGGAGAGTTGGCTGGGTCAAGATTCTAAGCTATTGGAGGAACAGTCTGTCTGAAGCTGGAATTCAACGCTGAAGCTGTGAATCTGGGTCTCTCCCTGGAAAACCATCTTCCAAGCTGCCTGCCTTAGATCGACATCAAGAAGAGGTTGAGAGGAAATCTCCATTCATTCTGGTGGACGGAGTGATTTTGGAAGAGAATTTCTCCCTTTCCTGGATCTTCTAAGGACTTTCCAACTGGAGTACTACAGCCTGACCCACCAAGGACTCTGGAGAGAGTGAGAATCTGGGATTCCTGTTTAGACTTTAACTATTAGTTAGTTAACCTTTAGTTTAGTTTGGACAGGTTAAGCCTAGTATAGAAACTATATTGGGTTAAGTATCTGGGGGTGTAATAGTCAGATGGTCCATTAACCCCTTTCTTTCCCCATCATTTCCTTCCTTTATTAATAAACTTATTTATATAATTGTGTGTTTTCCCTTTCTTACACCCTTCCCCCTTCCCAGCTGGGATTGGAATCCAGGTCATATTAAATTCTGACCGACACCCTCTAGACAAGACCACACTGCTTCCATGATAAAGTAGACCTTTCCTCTCCTCTAGAGGGTCCATCATGACATCATGGTTCTCCAGTAAGCAGGAACAGAAACCCCAAAGGAGATGGACAGACAGACAGACAGACACAATCAAGAATAGGATCCCTGGCTGTTGAATCTCATCCAATCCCTCCCATTGTCTCAGGTCCACCCTCCATTCTCCAAAGAGGCCTCTGGCTTCGCCTGGCTGTACTTACCATAGCCAGTAAGGATGAAAGAACCAATCAGCATAATGACTGTCTGCAGAGCATCAGTATAAATGACAGAGGCCAGGCCACCTGCCAAGGACAAGGAGAGAAATGAGGACATTTGGGCTCCAGGAAAAGGGCAATAGAAACCATTGCTGTTTTGGTGTTGTAACTCCCTTCTCTCACACTCCCCAGGGATCTCTGGAGTGCCATGGCTTTGGTTCACCTGTCTCGCAGAGTATTTTGGTCCCTATATCCCCAGCTTCTTGCTCAAAGACAAAGAAAGTGAGACTGGCTACACCTGTGGGGACATTACCTTGACAGGTGGGGTAAGCAATCCAGAGGAGGAGGAAGAGAAGCCCTAGAGAGAGTTGGGCACTAAGACCACACATGGACCCCAAACTAATTATAAGATGTGACCCTGACCTAATATTCTGCCATGATGGCTACTAATCACGTCTGATCTGGTATAGTAGTTATAACAGTAACCAGAGAGTAGAGAGACTTGGGCTCATTCTCTATCTCCTCATGTATAAAAATGGAGATAATAGTAATAATAATAATAATAGCATTCTCCAAGGGGAAGAAGGGAACAGTTGGAGTCAGAGGACTTGGGTTGGAATTTGTGCTCTGCCAGATCACTCAATTCATCAATAGGCATTTATTCATCTACTATGGGCTGAACACTGACCTGTGTGGCCTTAGACAGGTCTGTTCACTTCCTGGCCTTAGTTTCCTTTCTTGTAAAATGAGGGAGTCAGAAACCAGAACCTCTAAAGGCCCTTCTGGGTGTTCAAATCTCTGGTCCTGCCATGCTCAGTTTCCCCAGGTTTCTTAGGGGCTCAGTAAGAGAATGTGAAGTTCCTTGGAACTGGCTATTGTTGGAATTAATAAGATTTGGAGCTTCAAGGGGCCATCTAGTCCAACACCCTCATTTTACATAAGAAGAAACTGAGGTCCAGAAAGGGGAACTGACCCCTTCAAAGCCACCCAGTAGAGAATCTAGGATTTGGAACCATGTCCTAAGTCCAGTCACCTACTCCTTGCATGATGCTGCATTGTCTGCCCCATGTGTTCAATTGGATTGACCCTGGCATTCAGTATGGGGGCTTTTGGGTCCCCTTGAGGGCCACCTACATGACTCCTTTTATCATTCCTCTAAAGACTTGGTCCCTGCTCCCTGGCATTCCTCTTTAACCCATAGATGCCCAAGGTCTTGGCAACTAGTTCCTGGGGCTACATCCTTTTGATCTGGGCTGTGCCCAGGTGACAGATAGAGAATGAATGAGTGCTGTCACCTTGCAGCACAGAGGCATAGGACTGAGATTAGATCATCTCAGAAGCCCTTTCAGTTCAACAGCTTTTGTTTTACAGATGAGGAAACTGAGGCCTAGAGAAGGATCATGACTTGACCGATTTCACAGAATCAGAACTAGCTTTCAAAATCAGGCCTCCAGTCACTTCTCACCAAATCAGATGCAATCTTCATCATCTTAGTAACAGAAGCATAAAATCTCAGAGCTGCAAAGGGCCTAAGGGGGCACTGAGTGGGACCCATTCCCTCAGAGAAAACCCATTCTAACATCCCTGACAAGTGATTATTGATTCTGCTGAAAGGTCTCCAGTGATGGGGAACTCACCGACTCTGGAGGCAACCTATTCTGCCTTAGGGCAGCTCTCACAAGAAGGAAGTTCTGCCACCCATTAAGCCCAAGCTTGTCTCTTCACAATGTCTGCTCATTGCTTTGGGTTCTGCCTTTTGAGACAAACCAAAGCAAACCATTCTAATTCCTCTTCTCCATGTTGTTATTTAGTCATTTCCATCATGTTGGACTCTTAATGACCCAATTTGGAGTTTTCTTGGCAAAGACACAGGAGTAATTTGCCATTTCCTTCTCTAACTTCTTTTTTTCTAACTTATTTTACATATGAGGAAACTAAGGCAAACAGGGTTAAGTGACTTGGCCAGGGTCACATAGCTATTATAGTACGTGTTTGAGACTAGATTTGAGCTCAGGAAGATGAGTCTTCTTGACTCCAGGACTGAAGCTCTATCCACTGACCACTTAGTTGCCCAGTGATACCTTTTGCATGCTTGACGTTAGGGATCACGGGCCCCCTGAGTCTGCTGCCCTACAGCCTAACTGCCCTCAGTTCATTCACTATAGCCTTATATGGTAGATACTGCCTTGTTTTTCTAAGTCAATACAGGAAAGTCTTGTGGGGCTAGAGGGCAGGGTTCGTGAACACCCAGCAGAGGCCAAAGCCTGGAAAACTCACCTGCAATGGTGAAGAAGGCTGTGATGACCAATAGGATGAAGATGGCCAGGTAAAGATCCAGTCCAAGGGCCAGATTGATGAATATGGCTCCTGAGAACATGTCTGACTGAGAAGAAGAGAAGACATCAAGACTGAATAGAAGGTGAGTTCATGGCTATTGAGGGGCTAATGATGACTGGAGACAGAAACCACTGCAGTTTAGAAACCTCATCTCTGAGACTGAAGATCTGTCTCCTGCCCTGTCTATGCCTCTGGATTTACTATGCAACTTAAGGAAGTCCCTTTCCCACTCTGTGCCTCATTTACTTCAAGATGACAAAGAAGCAGTGTGGCATCATATTGGAAAATCTCCCTGATTTGGAGTCAGAGGATTTGATCTTGAAACCCAGCTCTCTGTCTGGGTGGTTTGGGCCATTTTTCTCTTCCATGGGTCTCAATTTTCTTCTCTGTAAAATGGGGAGATCACACTAAGATGACTAGAAAGTTGTGGAGTCCAGAGGACCACACTGGATTTGGAATCATGAGCCTTGGGTGTGAATTCTGGTTCTGGGGTTTATTGCCTATAGGATATTGGGCTGTGATCTTATTGTCACTGGCATTCTGATTTCTCATCTGTAAAATAAGGAATTCAGGCCAAGATGATGGCAAAGTGGTGGGGAAGAGCCCTGAATCTGGAGGAGGAAGGCCTTACCTTGAATCCTACCTCTGTCTGTTACTGTCTATGTGACCCTGGGCAAGTCTCTTCCCCTCTAGAATCTGGATTTGAACTCAGGAAGATAAATCTTTCCAAATCTGGTGCTCTGTGCACTATGGTACCCGAAAGCTGTTCCAGACCTATGAATGCTCTGTTCTAAAGAGGAAGCCACATCTAGGGTCAGGAAACTTATGGCTGCTTTCCTCCTGCCCTCCCCACACAAGAGAGAACTATGCAGAGAAGTAGTGGGTCCAATCTCTATCTGAATGTAGAACTATGAGACACTAAAAGACAGGATAGCATGGTGGAGAGAGATTGGAAGCCCTGGATTCAAATCTTCTCTCTGTCAAGCATTGGTTGCATGGGTCAAACTACTTAATTTCTTAGTATTTCCAGGTAACTCTCTACAACACCAGATCACAGATGAGTTGCATTAATGGAAGGAATTTCCATACTATAAGTCTCCCATATGGGTATAGATCTAATTTGCTCATCACCCCATCAAAAAAAGAAAGAGGAAATTTCTAAGTAGATGTTATTTAATGACAACCTGAAGGTCTTATCATTAAGTGAAAAACACCACATTATGGATCATGAGGAAGGTATATAATAATTAAAATTGGGTGGCCAAATGTAATAGTTAAACATTTGTTTTGACAAAAGTAATAATGATTTAAAAAAAGAATTGTTGTGGTCGCCATTTATAAAATTAACTTCTTAATGTTGTTAGTAGCTTTATTTACAGCAAGGTAGAGATATTAAAGTGGGAAATATAAGAAGGAGGTAGAAAATGTCACCCAGCTAAAAATACTCTAAGTCCTAATCCTAGTGCTTCTAGACCGTGAATGTGAATCTGACTGCGAATCTCACCAGAATCCAAGGTTAGGAAGCTGAAATCTGATGAGTAAAAGATGCTGGAAAAAACCATCGAGAAACTTCAGCCTACAGGAGGCCAAGACCTCCAAGAATCTCACAGAGACCACAGTGCCTATACTAAAGGCTTCCTAACATGAAGAGTCAAGAATCTGCCAAACAATGAATGAGAGAATCTCTCTCAGGCTCCCGCTTATATACAATTTTCTCCACCCTTCAGCTCTCCTTGTCACATCTCAGGAATCAATCACAGCCTTTCACTTTGCCTAGCACTACTGGGGTGGGGTAGAGGGGGGGCAGTGCTTGTGGCCTTTTAGGGCATGAACTTTTTTTGTTAGTGAATTAGTTAGTGAATTACTAAGTATTAAGTTGGGATACTTTAAGTTCTTCATTGATTAACTTAAAATAGACAAAGGGAATAAAAATTTCCTTTCATGGGTGGAAGCAGTGGGGGAAGGGGCCTGGGCTCCTGACACACCCTGATAGTTATTGGGTTCTGATCAAGTTCCAATCCAACTCAGAAAACTCTGGGATATTTTTATTAGGGGCTCATCACTGGTCTCCTCCCCTACCAGATATCACTGCCCTTTGAAAGGGTTATTAGCTGCCAGAGCATGTGTAAGAGTTTGCCTTGTCCTGGGAGATACCATCCCTACTTCTGTTTCCCAGTTCTGAATGTTGGAACAGAAACTAAAACAAAACTCAGAGATAGAGTCCTAGCTCCACATTTGAAAGGAGAGGAAACTGAGTCTGAGAGAGATGTAGTGACTTGCCCATGGTAGCACAGCCAGTAAGTGGCAGGACCAGGATTTCCACCTAAATCTTGAGACTCCAAACTCAGGTTCTTAAATCATTTTTTCATATATTTATTTTATGATCCCTTTGCCATCTCCAGACACTCCATTTGGTCAATGTCTTTCCTAAAATGGAATATCCAGAAATGAATGCCATGCTCCAGATGACATCTGACCAGGGCCAAGGACAATGGAACCACCAGTTCCCTCATTCTGGAGGCACCACTTGAACACAACCCAAGTTGGCATTAGTATTAGGCTTGTATGAATATTTGGGGTCCCCCTATCTATGCTGTAGAATTCATAGCTGGAAAGACCTGGAGGGATCACTTTCTCTAGCCCCTTTCTCAATTGACAGAGAAGGAAACTGAGAACCAGGCAGGGAAGGTATCTTTTTTCTCTTTCCAATGAACTTTGGAGAGATTTCTAGGTGCATAAATAGCAGATCTTGGGACAGGCCACTCTCTAGCCCTGTCCAAGAAGGCCATCTTTGCTCTTCCCAAGTGCCTTAATGGATGTTGCCACCTTCAGGGCTTCTGGACGCTATGTGTATTTGTGGTGTTTGAATGAAAATCACTTAAGGGCATAAATTGAGTCCAGTTTTCTTTATAAGTCTTAATGAATTTTTCCAAAGCAACTTGATCATTTCTTTTTGTTTTTTTTTAAGTTGGGCTAATCCACTACCCCAACCCAACAACTTCCTGAAGTCAGTATTTATAGTTCTTCAAATGCTGTTAACAGATTTCCAGAGGCTGTTACAGTTCTGTAGGTCAGGGGGCAGCACAGTAGTCACAGCCAAGACATGCTTTAGAAGTTTGGGTGCCAGAGTGTTCCTTCCCTATGGTGGTGTCTTAACCACTCAATGTGCACCCCTAAATAATGTCTCATCTTATTCTGCTTACTCTCTGTGCCTTGGATGAGTAATTTTCTCACTCTGGTTACTTTTCTTTTTCTAGAAAAGAATGGGCCTGAACCAATGAACTCTTGGGTTCTTGTCAGCTCTAGAATGATACTGTGAAAAGGTTAAAGTCATATTTGAATTTGTGGCTTAATTAATAAACCCGATGAGAGTCCTTTATCACCCAGGGCAGAAAAAGGAATGAACAAAAAGTCACATCTTTGAAATTAATTGCCATCAAAACCTCTCATCACAAGCTGAGGTCAGAGTGGACTTCCATATGGGCTGTTGGCACTCTGGCATTATCTGTGGGGAGCTGTAACTCAAGGGCTCCCTCAATTAGGCCTCACCAGCCTGTACACTCTTATCTCTAATCACTTACTCTTTTTTGTTAATGATTTCCAACCTGGATTTAATTAATTTAATTCAACATAATGAAGAGTTATTAGTTCCTACAAGTATGAAAAAGCTAGTGGATGGAGGGGGAAAAAGACAAATTCCCTATCCTTGAGTAATTTGCAGTTCAGTAGGACAATAAGGCACATGCACAGGAAATCATAATACAAAACAGAATTTAGACCATTAAATTATATTGTGAAAATTTCAAAAATAACAGAAAACAAACTTAAACCCTTTTCTTCTGTCTTGGATTGATATTAAGTATCAGTTCTTTTTTCTGAGTTCTACATATATTATTTCACAAAACATGTTTCCATATTATTCATTTTTGTAAGTGAATAATCTGAATCCCCAATAAACAACCCAAATAAACTAGTGCACTTATCACTTATCTCTTTCTCCTCCACACCTTGAACCTTCAGTCAAAGGAAGGCCCAGCATCTCCCATCCCTCACTGCTCTCCACCCCAGCTTAATTCAGCTTCCAAACTTTGCTTACATTGTTTAGAACCAAACTAGAAGGGGCTTCAGAAGACCATCTTGTTCAACTCCTTCATTTTTATGGAACAAAAGAGGGGCACAAATGAGGGGAGCATCCATACTTCCACTTTGCTCCAAATGTCCTCCTTTGCTCTTCCCTCTCTTCCTATTCAGATCCCACCATCCATGATAGATCATCTATATCAAGTCTCACCTCTGTCTAGAATTCCAGAGAGCAAAAATTCATGGAATCTCAGCAACCACTGATCTAACCCACAAACCAGGGGTTCTTAACCTGGGATCCATGAAGGATAGATAGATAGATAGATAGATAGATAGATAGATAGATAGACAGACAGACAGACAGACAGATAGATAGATAGATAGACAGACATATAGATAGACAGACAGACAGACAGATAGATAGATAGATAGATAGATAGATAGATAGATAGACAGACAGACATATAGATAGATAGACAGACATATAGATAGACAGATGGATAGATAGATAGATAGATAGATAGATAGATAGATAGATAGATAGATAGATACACAGATAGATACACAGATAGATAGATGGAAATATGGATAGATATGCAGATATAGCAACAGAGGGATAGGTAGATGAGAGAGATGAAAGATGACAGAGAGATAAATGACTCAATTTCAATTTAATTAGTTTCCTTTTAATTTTATACACCTTATTTTATGCATTGACCAATTTGGGTCAAAGAAGGGATCCCTAGGCTTCATTAGACTGATTGTTTAAGGAGTTTATCACCCCCAGCCCCGCAAAAGGTGAAAGGTCCCTTTCATACATGAATAGGAATCCCCATGTCTGAACTGAAAGGAACCTTAGATATAATCTAGACTCATAATTTTGATTTATAATCTCAAACATTTTGGTCTCATGACCCATTAACTCTTGAAAGTTATTGGGGCAACACTATTCTAACTTTTTACAGATATTATGTCATTTTATCCTCACAACAACTTTGTGAGGTAGGTGCTATTCTGGTCTGCCATGGGATTTGAACACAAGTCTTCCAGACTGGAGTAGCTGGGTAACACAATAGATTAAGCTCTAGGCCCAAAGTCAGGAAGACTCATCTTTCTGTGTTCATATCTAGCCTCAGACACTTACCCTGTATGACCCTGGGTAAGTCACTGTTTGCCTCAAGTTTCTTCAAACAAGTCTGTTTGCCTCAGTTTCCTCATCTGTAAAATGAGCTAGAGAAGGGTATGGCAAACAATGCCCAGTATTTCTGCCAAGAAAACTCCAAATGGAGTCAAGAAGAAACATTCAGACATGACTGAAAGGACTAAACAACTTTCATATTCCAGGTCTAGTGTTCTATTTACAGTGCCATCTACCTGCCATTCTGAAAATAGTATTGACAACATGGACACCCTAAGAAGGTCTTGAAGACCTTCAGGAGTCCCCATAATATACTTTGAAAAATTGCTGATCTATTCCAACCCTCTCATTTTACAGGAAGAAACTGAAGCATAGGAAGAAGAAAGGACTTCTTCAAGTTCCTACAGCTTGTTTATATAGTCAGGAATCATTGAATGCTGGAGAAACTGAGTTTGGGAAGCAACACACATTCTGGCTGTGGCTGGTTCAAGTTCAAGCTGATATAGCTAGAAAGCAAAAGTCTGGACCAGAGTTTTATCTTGTGAAGAGAGAAAAATGAACAAAACCTGGGAACTAACTGGATGTTAGAGGCAAATAATGAAGGTAGTTTGCCAAGAATCCCATTTTAGACCTGGCAGGACAGCTGAGATATCATTCCAGGAAACTCATATAGTGGATTCAATAATCCCAAAAGGTTCGCCTGGGATGTCAGGTCACAAAAATTCAAATCTGATCTCTGCTACTTGCTACTTGTATGATCTTAGGTAAACCTTTCAGCTTCTCTACCCCTCAATTTCCCCATTCATAAAACGAATAGACTGGGCTAGATAATCTCTAAGCTACTTTCCAAATTTATATAATTCTATCATCCCATGATTCTTATTCTCAAATCAATGGAATCCACTGAAATATAAAAAGAGTATTAGTATACTAGCCTAACAATCCACCAGTAGTAATCAGCAGTATTTCCTCCTTATATACGCCATACACCAGTTACAACCTTCAGGTCCCCAAAATGTTCCACATAGGGTTCACCTGCAGCTGACTTCACTGTCTTCCTTAGTCTCAGTGATAATGGGGTATTGTAACCTTGAGGGCTGCCAAAATCATGAGAGAAAATACAGATCAACCAAGACCCTATGAAGAGGTATTTTCCAGAAAAGAATCAATAAACCAATCTGTCATTAAGTCAGCACATAGTTCTCTGTTCAGGACCAGAGACAGCTCCTCCTCCCTTACATTAGCATCTTTTTATTATGCCTTTTGATAACTCCCGGCTCTTAAGCCCAGGCTTTCTACATTTGATAGTCTCCCCTAAATTCAACTCAACAAACATTTACCAAGCACATACTCTGTGCCAGGAGCTGTGCTGAACAACAAAGATACAGAGATAAAAAGGAATCAGTCCTTGCCCTCAGAGAACTTATACTCTACCAAAATGCAAAGATAAGAGGGACCTACTGAGATCTTCATGGCTACACAGGAGAACAGTGAAATGAGGGAGAAATAGATCTGAATCCTCTTCCCTCCAAACCTCTTCATCAGGTACTCAGGCATGGTCACCACCTGCACAGGAAGGAAGAAAGAAGAGTCACATTGCACCACAAAGTATCATAGAGACATTGGGTAGTGGAACTGGGGAAATAGGGACTGTCAGAAGCATTGCATCAGCTGTCCAGCTCATTCCATTACACTGATATAAGAGTGGGAAGATAGCATCCCAACATGGGATTTGGAGTCAGACACCTAGGTTCAAGTCCTGTCCCTCAAACCTATTGGTCCTGTGACTTTGTATAATTAATTTGTCCTCTCTAAGCCTGAATTTATCATTTATGAAAGGAAGGCAATAAAATATTCTCACTTACAATGCATCTTTCAGTATTTTTATAGCTAAAGATATTTGAAAACCTAAAGCATTATAAAAAGGTGAGCAAATATCCTTATAAATGAGAGAAATAGTAATGGAGGGTTTTGGAAGAGGAGTCCCTGCAATTAGGTACTCACCCCAGCCTTGATGTAAATGGGGACAAATAGCCAGCCTAGTACCAGAACCAGTAGCAAACCCTTCAAGAAACCAAAGAAAGATCATTTATGAATCAGGGTTATTTTCTCATTGGCCCTGCCTAAGCAATATTTCATTCCCCCAGATCCCAAGTTTCTTCCTTTTATTCACCCGATACCCACATGGCATGATTTAAGGTAGCATTGGAAAATGTGGCCGCCCAAAAAGGACTCTGTTCTAGATTTAATTAATGGGCTCAAAATAGGCCCTATCATGAAAGAATCATTCCTATGGGTGTGACGGTTTTTTTAAAACACTTACCTTCCGTCTTGGAGTCAATACTGTGTATTGGCTCCAAGGCAGAAGAGTGGTAAGGGCTAGGCTATGGGGGTCAAGTGACTTGCCCAGGGTCACACAGCTGGGAAGTGTCTGAGGCCAGATTTGAACCTAGGACCTCCCGTCTCTAGGGCTACCTCTCAATCCACTGAGCTACCCAGTTGCCCCCAAGGGTGTGGCATTTTTAATCTTTAATAGAGGAGCCAATAAGGTTGTGGAAGGAGGAATACATGAGAACTTGGTCTAGATTCTTACTTTCTCTGGGTCTTAATTTCCTTTTCTGTAAAAGGAGAGGATTAGACTAGATCTCACAAGGGCCTTACAATTTAAATAATATAGTACCCAACTTGATGTCACAGAACTCTGGATACATGTGGGAAGATGGTGGAGTAGGACAGAAGATAGCCTTTCTCCAAATTGCTCCACAAATAATTAAAAATAGTCCCTGTAAGTAATTTTATAGTAGCAGAAATGGTTACAAGTTGGGGAGAAACAATTGTCCAATGGAAGACAACTTGGGAAGAAGCTGAAGGGCTCTAGGTAGCTAACAACTAAATCAACAGAAGGCAGGACCTGGAGGTAGCTGTGTATGTCCCAGCCTTAGATTCAACCTTAGCCCAACTGACTATGTGGAGGTTTGTGAATGAGTAGGAGAAGATTGCAGGGTCTACCTGAGCTGACCAAATACTGTATTAATTTGTGAATGCAGA
This sequence comes from Monodelphis domestica, assembly GCF_027887165.1. Classification (NCBI taxonomy): domain Eukaryota; kingdom Metazoa; phylum Chordata; class Mammalia; order Didelphimorphia; family Didelphidae; genus Monodelphis; species Monodelphis domestica. The sequence goes on along the minus strand of NC_077229.1, from coordinate 18,036,522 downwards.
AGAGGAGTGAATATACAAGTGCAATTGGAGGGAGATTAGAACCCTAGAAGAATAGGCTTTCATTTTGGCTCTAGGACAGAGGGTAAGTCTCTGAAGAAGAGAAGAGTGTTGAAAGTGAGAGCATTTCTGGAGACCCTGAAAATTAGAAATTAGAAAAACCAAAAGGACAAAGACTCCCAGAAAACTTAGGAGACAACAACAACAAAACCAAGACCTGAAGCAATATATCCCACATAAAGGGGGAAGACCCTGACACTAGCATAAAATTTACAATTAAGAAACAGGCTACTAAAAATAAATAAGAAAAAGAAGCTAACCATCAATATCTATCTTGGAAATAAAGAAAATCAGGGTTCAAATAATGAAGACAGTGAAATTATATCCCGTTCCAAAACTTCAAAGAAAAATTCAAAATGGACACAACTCCAAAAACCATTCTTGGAAAAGTTTAAAAAAGACTTTAAAAACAAAATAAGATAGGTTGAAGAAAAAATGAGAAAGAAAAACAAAACTAATGCAAGAAAATTATTTTTAAAAGGTCAACCCATTGGAATAAGAGATCTCAAAACACACTGAAGAAAACAATTCCTTAAAAATTAGAATTGAGCAAGAGGAAGTTGATAACTTCTTAAAGCAACAAGAAATAATAAAACTAAATTAAAAAATGGAAGATAGGATACATCTTATTACAATAGCAACTGAAATGAAAGACAGATAAAAAAGAGACAATATAAAAATTCTTGGACTACCTGAAAATTATTATGAAAAGAATTACTTGCCCTGAAGATTTTTAACTACAACATAAAGTAGAACTTGAAAAAATCCATTGATCACTACCTATAAGAGATCTCAACAGAAAAACTGATAAGAACATTATAACTAAATTTTGTAATGCCCAGGTTAAGGAGTAAATACTTCAAGCAACTAGAAAGAAACACTTTAAATACTGTGAAGCTACAATCAGAATAATACAAAATTTAGCAGTTTCTATATTAAAACAATGAAGGACATGAAATACAAAATTTTGAAGAAAAAAATGAAGTGGGTGTACAACCAGAAATAACCTACTCAGCAAAGTTGAGTATCATCACAAAAGGAAAAAAAATGGTCACTTAACAAAATAAAAGACTTTCAAATATTCCTGAAGAAATGACCAGAATTGAATGGAAATTTTGATCTATAAGAAAGAGAAGAAATATAAGAATGTAATAAGGCAAATTATAAAGCATTTAATAAGGTCTTAAGAATGTTATCACTAAGTTGGTAGTTTGGAGTATATATAGATAGAAGCTTCAAAATCAAATTGAAGGGTAAGATACAATTCTATACCCCAGTGAATAGACTTATTTTTCTCTCTCTGAGCTAATTACAATGAGAGTAAAGTTTAAGCATTGCCCATCACCATCCTTATCCTCCCTTCCCCACAAAAATTTTCCATAGCTCTTTATGTTATATAATTTACCCCATTCTTCTTTCACTCCTATATTCGTTTTGTGGTATTATTTTAAGATTGGTTGGAGAGGATTCTCATGGTGACTTTGAGCTTCTCTCCTCTACTCTGCCATCTTGTTTTCTAGTCAGCAAGTATTATTTTTAACAGGGATAGGTTGGAAGCCTTCCCAATAAGATCAGAGTGAGATAAGAATGTCTACTATCACTAATATTATTTAACATAGTATAAGTGCTAGCAATAGTAATAAGAGAAGAAAAAGAAATTGAAGGAACCAGAATGGGCAAAGAGGTAATGAATCCCTCCTTTTTCAGATGGTATGATATGCTATTATATATATATATATATATAAATCCTAGGCATTCAACTAAAAATTTAGTTGAAGTTATCAATAATTTTATCCATGTAGCAGGATATAAAATAAACCAACATGAATATAAGCATTTTTATAAATCAGCAAAGTCCTATAAGAAGAGAGTAAGAAATAACCCATTAAAAAGAATCATAAATATAATAAAATGCTTTTATGCAAAATAAACCCAAAGACTATATGAACATAATTATACTTTTTATAAGGATAAAGTCAGATTTAAATCATTGAAGAAATATTAAATTTTCATGAGTGGGTAGTCAATACAATTAAAATAACAATCCTACTTCAACTAATCTACTTCAATGCCATCCCAGTTAAATTACAAAAAAAAAATTATTTGATTGAGCTGGAAAAAATAATAATAAAATTCATTTGGAAAAACAAAAGGTCAGGAATATCAAAGTCATTGAAAGGAAAGAATTTAAGACCAAGCAAGAGATAGAGAATATTATGAAATATAAAATTAATAATTTTGATTACATTAAATTGAAAAGTTTTTGTACAAACAAAACGAATGCAAACAAAATTAGAAGGAAAGCAACAAATTAGGAAAAATCTTTTTAACCAAAACCTCTGACAAAAGTCTAATTCCTCAAATTTATAAGGAGCTAAGTCAATTGTACAAAAAAGCAAGCCATTTCCCAATTGATAAATGGGCAAGGGGCATGAATAGGCAATTTTCAGATAAATAAATGAAAGCGATCAATAAACACATGAAAAAGTGTTCTATATCTCTCATAATTAGAGAAAAGCAAATCAAAACACCTCTAAGGTACCACCTTACACCTAGCAGATTGACCAATATGACAGTAAAGGAAAATAATAAATATTGGAGGGGTTGTGGCAAAATTGGGACACTAATGCATTACTGGTGGAATGTGTGAATTGATCCAAACATTCTGGAAGGCAATTTGGAACTATGCCCAAAGGGCTTTAAAGACTTCCTGCCCTTTGATCCAGCCATACCACTGCTGGGGTTGTACCCCAAAGAGATAATGAGGAAAAAGACTTGTTATATATATATATATATATATATATATATATATATATATATATATAGCCACACTCTTTGTGGTGGCAAAACATTGGAAAATGAGGAAGTAGCCATCCATTGGGGAATGGCTGAACAAACTGTTGTATCTGATGGTGATGTAATACTATTATGCTAAAAGGAATGATGAACTGGAGCAATTCCATGTGAACTGGAAGGACCTCCAGAAATTGATGCAGAACAAAAGGAACAGAACCAGGGGAACACTGTACACATAGACTCATACATGATGGCACAATCAAATGTAATGGACTTTTTTACTAGTAGCAATACAATGATCCAGGACAATCCAGAGGAACTTATGAGAAAGAACACTGTCCACATACAGAGAAAGAACTGGGGGAGCAGAAATGCAGAAGAAAAACATATGATTGATCACATATTTTGATAGGGATATGATTAGGGTTTTGATGTTAAAAGATCACAGTACTGCAAATATGAATAACATGGAAATAGGTTTTGAACAATGATACATGTATAACCCAGTGGAATTGTTTGTCAGCTCCAGGAGAGGGGAGGAAAGAGGGAGGGAAAGGACATGAATCATGTAACCATGGGAAAACATTCTTAATTAATTAATTAATTAATCTGAAAAAAGAATATCAAAGGAATTAATGGAAAAATTATTGGAAGTAGGTCTAGTGGTACCAAATTCTAAACTATATTATAAAACAATTATCACAACTACTTAGCAGGGGGCAGCTGGGTGGCTCAGTGAATTGAGAGTCAGGCCCAGAGATGGGAGGTCCTGGGTTCAAATCTGGCCTCAGACATTTCCCAGCTGTGTGACCCTGGGCAAGTCACTTGACCCCCATTGCCTAGCCCTTACTGCACTTCTGCCTTGGAGCCAATGCACAGTATTGACTCCAAGATGGAAGGTAAGGGTTTAAAAAAAATTCAGCCAGTGTTATCTCCTCCGACTATGAGTGCTCCCTAAAATTACTTTGTATTTTCTTGCAGTTGAAGATATTGTTCCCCACCCCATAGTAGAATGTACCCTCTTTGAGAGCAAGGGCTGTTTTGATCTTGTTTCTACATGTCCAGTACCTGGCACAAATGCCCATTGAATAAACAAGAACAATGGAAATTGTGGTGCCATCTAGCTGAAACAATCTCTAAGTGATTGGGTGTTACCTTTATTACTTGCCTGAAGTCAGGGAACACAGGGTGATTTGTGGGAGTGCACCAAAGGACAGGTAGATGAATGGAAAACTCAAAATTCTGGAATGTAAGATCTGGCAGAGAGACCTCAGGGATCTCTGGCCTAATTCAGAACTCACCAAAAATCCCCACTTTACCATCCATAGCAAATGCCCATTTGCCCTCCACTTGGAGAGTTGGGAGACTCACAACCTTCCAAAGAAATTTCTGAATAATTCTAATTATTGGGAGGTTTTTCCTTACCCCAAGCCTAATTCTGACTCTGCAAAGCTAGAAGGGCTTCTTGAGGCTCTTGAGTCCAACACTCTCATTTTACTGTTCCTCTGTATCCTCAGTGGTCAGCACAGGACCTGGCACACACTAAGAGCTTAATAAATGTTTGCTGATGGAGCGGCAGACCGGATTCTCTTCGACTAAGAAGAATATCTGCCTATGTTTATGGGGGTAACCTTAAGAGAAAAGCAGAGGCTGTGTCACTTACATTTGTCTCAATCAGGGTAACACCGATTCCTGAGGCTGCCCCTGTCCCACCCAGTCCTATAAAACTGCTACTGCCAATATTACTGGCAAAGAGAGAAGCGCCAATCTGAAAAACAAAGGAAGAGCATGTCGGCATCAGCCTGGGAAGTCACTGGAGCCTTTTATAGGAATCTGGGGTCACAGACTTGGGAAGCAGAAGGGATCGGGGGGAATGTAACATGGCCTCCATCTACCCGGCCAACATACTCCCAAACTCTTCACATGAATCGAAGATTGTGCAGAATAGCAAAATGTCATTTGATAGATATTCTGTATCTATTAAGTGCACAACGAGGCACTTAATGACTTTTCTTAGGCTTCTCAGACCTACCAGCATCATTACTTTTGTTCTTTGGGGCCATTATTCATAACTAATAGCATAAATAAAACAAAGAAAATACTGCTCTGATGGGGATACAGCTTGTTACAAGAGAGAACTCTAGTTGAAGACTGATGTGGGAGCTACTAAAAGCTGGAACAAAACAATGTAATGTATTGACTCCAAGATGGAAGGGAAGGGTTTTAATTAAAACAGCAACAACATAATGACACATGAATGCTTCTCCGAGTGTGAATGCCCATGATTGGTGAAGTGCTTGGGAAAGTGGTGAGGATTTACCATGGAACTGAACATTTTGATTTGATGTATTTTTCTGCCTTTATTTTTTAAAATTGCCAACTTATGTATACCTGAATTCACATGTATTGAATTCACATAAAGGAAGGTCCTACCATATCTACTCCAAATCCCTCCTTTTACAGAGGAGGAAACTGAGGTCCACAGAGGAGAGTGTTCCTGCCCAGCTAGCAAGTAATAGAGCTGGGATTCCATCTCATCTTTTCTTGGGGTTGTTAGTCCCAGCTTGGTGGTTGGGTTCCTTTTCACAACAATAGTAACTGGATGCTTCTCTTTGCCATTCTGGCCAGTCTACTATCTGCCACTGGCTCTTGGATCTCCCAAGTGTGACAAGGGAATCACTTTAAAAGACTGATATATATTAATTTAAGGTCGCCAAGGAATTCAGCTATGTAATTCCTAAATGAAAACTCAAGTCAGCAGTCAACCTTTTATGGAGTTTTTAATTACAATAGGAGTAAGAAAGGAATTAGAGATAGAGAGAGAGAAAAAGGGAGAGATGGGAATAGGGCTTAAATACCCCTTCTGTTTATGACCCTTTCTTTCTCGTTAATTTTTCTTCTAGATTCCTGGTGGGGTTGAAAGACCTTGGATCAAGAAATAACACTGCAGAAAGGGCAGAGTAGGGGGACAGAGCCCATTGGCATCCTCACTGAGCCTCTCTCTCAAGCACTTCACCCTCTTTCTCATCTTTATTCTTCTCCTGGTCATTGGGGAAGAACTCAAGTCTCCTTTTCCCTATGTCTTGCCTCCATTCTAAACAAGTGCACAGTAGAGAAGGAAGTCAAGCTTTGTGTGCAGTCCCAGATGAAGCCTAGCCTTTCTCTTCTCTCTTTTATTTCAGTTCTTCACCTGAGCTTCAGGCTTCTCAAGGTTGAATCTTGGAAGAGGTTGGTTTTTACATGAATGACAAAGGGATGGAGGGGAACATACTTACTGGCCACCACACCATGTCCCGGCCAGCCAGGAAGAAGCCCCCCACTGTTGCTCGACTGGTCCTCAGCATGGCCTGATGGGAAAAGAGAAAACAGGTCACCAGACAGAACAGAACTGAAGACATACAACAAAACTGGCTCCTAGATTGCTGAGAAGGGACACCTGCCCTTCCAAGAAGCAAAAGGAGATTCTTCCCACCAATGTCCGGTCCTCCTGCTCAGGAAACAGGTCACAGTAGGGCTTCCTTCAAAAACCTAGAATCACTGAACCTTAAGACTCTAAGGCTCAGAAGGGGTCATCTATGCCAGCCTTCCTCTTCAAATGGGTTCAATTATTTATATTTTTAAGGAGCAAAGCTCTTTTTAGAAGCACGTGTCTCTGCTAGAAATTTAGATGATTAAATTAAATTAAATATATTAAATTCAGAAAGACTGATTTGCCATTAAGGTTATCAAGAAAATGTATAATTTCTAATCCTGATTATGCCCAGGCTCCAGTATCAAATCTTCTGTTCAGTTTTTTAAGGCCTGTAAAGGGAGGGAGCTCAGAGAACATGTGTGGAGACATTTCAGCACTGGAATTAAACTCAGTTTGATTCTGGGATTGATGCTACAACCCGAGCTCTGAACCTGAGCTGCTCGAAGGAAAGGTCTCTCTTGCTTTCTTCAGGTTTGGTCTATGTTTCTCTCATGGTCTAGCAAAAGAAAGAAAAAGAAATATCCCCCAGCAGCAATTAAGTTAGGTCCCTGTGGCTTCATCCATACAGTAATAGCTTTATAGGATCATAGACTGACCACTGGAAAGAAAGTGACAAGTCACTTAGTCCAATCCCTTTGTTTTACAGATTAGGAAACTGAGATCCAGAAATGTTAAGTGATGAAAAGAATTGTTCAAAAGCAGAATTTCAACCCCGAGGGGGCTGGAGTGACAAGTCAATCTCCAGTCATCTATGAAAGCCATTACAAATCCATCCAAGCACCCACCTCCCATCTGAGGAATAACTGGGTCTCTCTGTAATAGCTCATTGACCTACCTAGCTGAAGAGAGCTTTAAATGCATAGGATAGTGGAAAGAACACTGGTCTCAGAGACCAGGGTCCCAAATTTAACTCCAGGCTCTGCCATAAACTGGAACCCTGGGCAAGTCTCTTACCATTTCTAAATTTCTTTCATCCATAAGATGAAAGGATTGGACTAGATGCTATGTCATCTTCCTTCTAAGTCCAATCCTAGGATACTTTGGCCTCTGGAAATCTTACCCTTGGCCCTTCGACCCAAAGTACCAGACTAGGAGTTGTGAAGATTGGATTTGGCTCTCCTCTGATTATAACAATGAAGATACTTAGCTCTTCCTTTATTGTGAAAATTAAATTGTAATCCCCTGTCTATTTTTAGATTTTACTCCCCAAAGTATAAACCCAGTATTTAAAGTAGATCTACCCATTTTAACCACAAAAGGTATGAACCAACCACAAAAAGGTGTGAACTAACCAAAAAAAGGTATGAGCACCCATTTCATACATTGAGTGGGAGATCTTTGACCTACATATGAAAGAATGGCAGTGCTGGAGAGGAGCATCTGCTGTAATTGGTAGACATAAAATTTAGGGGAGGTGACACAAGAGAAAAAGGTCTTTACATAGTGGAAACAGAGGATCATCAGGATTCATTCAGTCACTCGAGTTGGACTGGACGAGACTCACTCAGGCTTGGAGTGAAGACAGTCACTTGGAGCTGGAGGGAAGACAGACACTTGAGGAGAGACTGGAAGACAGACACTCAGACTTGGAGTGAAGATACTTGACTGTGGAACTGGACCCCTGGAGGAGCTTGTGCAGGAGACCTCAGACTGCTTTCCTTTAGATGGTCACTGTGGTGAGTGTAAAGGCTGACTTCCTTCCTTGCCCTTTCTGGAGGTGTGAACCTCTGAGAAAGGCCCAACAGCTTGAGACTTGAGACTCCTTTCCCCTGACTGGTGCCTTAGAATTTCTAACTCGTTCAGAGGAAGCCAGTGCTCTGCTGCTCTCTCTCTCTCGCTCTCTCTCTCTCTCTCTCTCTCTCTCTCTCTCTCTCTCTCTCTCTCTCCCCTTTTCTTTCTTCCTTAATAATCTAAAATAAACTACCATAATTCCATTTATTTGAGTAATTAATTTTGGGATTTAGAAATTAAATCCCTGGTGACCACCAATTAAATATTAAGTCCAACCATAAAACTAACAACAGAGTCAAGAGGACCCAAGTTCATATCTAGGCTCCAATATCTATTAGCTATGTGACCATGGGCAAGTAATTTAATCTCTGTCTGCTTACATGTCTTCATGAAGAATATGTAGATACTAATAACACTAATCTCCTAGGATTGTTGTAAAGCTCAAATGAGGCAATGTTTGCCAAGTGCTTTGCCAACTTTAAAACTATATATAAAAGCCAGCTATTGCTATCCTTATCACTAATAAATAATAACTATACCATAGAAAATAATAATTATTAGGGATAAGAATAAATAACAAATTATCAGATATTATGGAAAATAATAGCTACCATTTACATAGTGCTTACCATGTACCAGGCACCGTGCTAAGCACATTTGATCTTCTCAACAACCTGGGAGTTAGGTGCTGTTATTTTCCATTTTGTTGATGAGGAAACAAAGGCAAACAGTGGTTAAATGACTCATCCAAGGTCAGACAGTAAGTACTGATTCCAGATTTAAACTCAAGGCTGGCACTCTATCCACTGTATCACCTAGCTTCCCCATATTGATAATAAGATCCAGCTCACAGAATTGTTGTTAGGGTTAAATAAGATGATGTAAACAAGTTATTTAGGCAACCATAAACAATTATAGTAATGGTAGCTATTATTATTCAAGTTAATTAATAATTAATATGTTGATAACATATTAAAGAAGAAATTGTCTTTTTTCTCCTTTTCAGAACACAACATTTAGACACATTTTAATTAAAACGTAACAACTATAAAACCAGCCTACAGAATGTAGCAATTAAAATTATCCCAAGGTGCTGATTTTTTAAAATTTTAATTTAATTTATTTGTTCACAGGTCAGGATATCTTGATAGTAGTCAAATGAGACTCTCAACCATCATAATACAAACGGAAACTCCTGGACCAGGTACATAGATACATTTTGGGGAATTCATTTATTCAGGCCCTCCCTTGAACATCTCAAGACATTATTAATTGGTGACAGCTAATTAGGAGATGTTCCATTGGACTTTCAGCCCTTCCCCAAAGGGACAGGTGAGGATTCGCCCATCTACAAGAAAGGATCATTATAGAACTTGTCAGAGTATCTATGAAAGGGCCACATTCCTCAAGATGAAGCAAATACAAAGATTTAGAGTGAATGGAGCCAGATCTGAATAAATAAATGAATGAATGAATAAATAAACAAATAAAAAAATAAATAAATAAATGACTGAATAAATAAATAAATAAACAAACAAACAAACAAATAAATAAATAAATAAATAAATTCTCTCAAGAATGATTTCTTCTCCTGGACTAGCATCTAGAGGAAGCCACCCAGCCCTGTTGGCTGGCCGTGAGAAAAACTTCACATCATTTTTTTCTTTTTCTGTCTAGATCTATAATTTCACCAGTGTCAATGCATGATGCTACTGGCTCTGCATCTTAGAAAGTCACCCAGGGCACTAAGAGACGAAGGGGTTTGTCTGTGGTCACAGTCAGAGTGTGTGAGAGGCTAGACCTGAATTCAGAATCTGTTTAGAGTCAATGGCCCAGCCTGGCCATTCCTAGGGAGAAAAGAGTCCTTCTGTAGCTGCAGCTCTTTCTTCTTTCCTCCATAGAAACTGTTTCATCTAATATTTTTTTAAACCATTACCTTTTTTCTTAGAATTGGTACTAAGTAATGGTTCTAAGGCAGAAGAAAGGCGAGGGTTGGGCAATGGGGGTCAAGCAACTTGTCCAGGGTCACACAGCTAGGAATGTATGAAGCCAAATTTTCCCCAAAGTTCTCTCTACCCCAGGTCTAATGTTGTATCTACTAAGCCATCTAGCTGCTTCTGTATAATCTAATCTTGAAAAAAAAACATGAAGGTAGGTAAGTAAACAAAAAATACATGCAGTATAATCTATAAGGAGGAGAGTAGAAATGAGGGGATCAGAATAGGGGACCAGAGTCAGGGGTGTTACTTAAGTTGATTCTTCAAGAAAGGATTCCAAGAAACAGAAATAATAAGGGAAGGCATTACAAGTAGGGATACAAACTTTGCAAAGTCACAGAGATAGGAAATGGAATGTGGTGAACGGAGAAGAGCAAATGGGCCATTTTGACTTAACTGGAGTGGATGTGATGAGGAATAATGTTGAATCCCAGAAAGGGAAGCTGAAGGCAGATTATAAAGGTCTTTAAATGTCAATGTTTTTATTTTGTCCTAGATTCAGTACAGAGCCACAGGAGCTTCTTGAGGAGAAGAGGGACATGATTACATCTGTTCTTGAGTTGTATCAATTGGGCAATCATATGGAGAAATAGATTGAATAGGGGAGAGACTGAATGCAGAGAGATCCAGTGAGACTATTGCAATAGGAAAGGAGAGAGATCATGAAGACTCACACCAGCAGGGTTGTGGTGTGGGTAAATAGAAGAGGATGGATATGCAAGGTGAACCAGCTGAGAAGGAGTTCATAGAGCCTCTCTTTCCTCAATAATATATGAAGTGATGAAATTCACTGACAGGGTTGGGGCAGGAAAAAGAGGAAATGTCAGAGGCTGGAGGAGAGAAGAGAGAGTTTGGAAGAGTTGTGGGGAGTGAGATAGAGATTCAGTCAAGGAGGAGTGAAAAATTGCTTTGTTGTGTGAGAGCCCAGATGAAATTAGAGAACATCAATTTATGGTGGACTTGGCTCAGTGGTGTAACTTTCCTTAAAGAGTTCTTTAAATTTACTCTTTCTTAGTTACCTTTTTGGACTTCTCTTGTGTCTCATGTTTAGACTTCAAATTTTTTGCTTAGTCCGGCTTATTCCTCAGGAATGCTTGGAAATCTTCTATTTTGTTGAATGTCCATTTTGCCCCAGAAAGAATATACTCAGTTTTGCTAGAGAGGTGACTCTAGGTTGAAAACCAAAATCTTTTGCCTTCCTGAATATCATATTCCATGCCTTTCAGTCCTTTAATGTAGAAGCCAATAGGTCCTGTGTGATTCTGATTGTAGCTCCATGGTATTTGAATGGTTTATTTCTGGGTACTTGAAGGATTTTCTCCTTAGCTTGGTGCCTCTTGAATTTAGCTATTAAATTCCTGGAAGTTGTCATTTGAGGATTTTTTTTTTCTGGAGATAATCTGTGAATTCTTTCAATTTTATTTTTTTTTCTTATTCAAGAATCTCAAGAATATAATGTCTTTGATAATTTCTTATACTATTATGCAATATGTGAAGACAATTGTATTGTTTTAATAATTTTGAATTAAATTTTCACTAACATCAGTTTGATTAGTGGTAGGTTGAACTGTTTAAAGTTTAAAGTTTAAAGAATAGCTGTTTAAAGAAGCTGTTTCACTCTTGGGTAAGCACTGACTTGGATTTATGGCTTTGACTAACTAGGAAAGGTTGAGCTGCAAACTTCAAAATGCAATGATTTGCAGACAGGAGCTGAATAAATGGTAGCAAAACACATAGTATATAGAGAATTTTGATATCATAATAAGGGATTTTCCAAGTCTTGCACAAGTAAGATGTTACTTTCATCATTTAGGAAACATTTCTTCATAACTGATTAAATTTTACCAATACTATGAGGATCTAACATTCATGGTATATATTTTTCAGTCAAGGATTTTTTTTTGATCATGGCTTTCAGGTAGTACAATAATTCTCAAATGTCTCTCCTAGGTCTATTTTCTAGGTCAGTTGTATTGTCAATAAGATATTTCATGCTTTCTTTGCTTGGTGCCTCTTGAATTTAGCTATTAAATTCCTGGAAGTTGTCATTTGTTTTTTCATTCCTTTGATTCTGCTTTATTGTTTTTTGGGTTCTCATGAAATCATTAGTTTCTAGATGGTCAATTCTGATTTTTAAGACCTGAGTTTCCTCTGTCAGTTTTTGTTCTCCTTTTTCAATTGACCCATTTCTTCTTGCATCACTTTCCTTTCTCCTTGCATTACTTATATTTCTCTCTCCCACTTTTCCTCTGCCTATCTTATTTGGCTTTTGAAGTCTTTTTTGAGCTCTTTTAGAATCTGTGTCCAATCCATTTGAATTGAGTGTATTTCTTTTGATCTCACTGTCCCCTTCTGTGTCTGTACCTTTCTCTTTGTCTCCATAAAAATTCTTTAGAGTTAGCTATTTTGTTGTTGTTTGCTCATTTTCCTATCTTATTAAAGATAGGCTCTGTCTTCTGGGATGTTGAGGTACCCTCTTAAACTTCAGTCCTTCCTTGATGCTATTTTTAGCTTATGGGGGGGATACCAGTCACAGTTCATATAGGATATTGTGATGGTCTTAAGGCTGAGAGCCCTGAGAGCCCCTTCCCCCTGATGATTCAATACACTCTTGAGATCACATTCTAGCCCCAGGAATAGGTTCAGTTTTTGGTCTCACCCTGTACTTAATCCAATCAGGCACACCCTTGATTGTTCCACCATTAATTCTGGGCAAAAAGATCCTGGGGGCTTCCCCCATGTGAACTATGTTCTCACCTCGAGTGTGAACTATGTCCTTATCCCAAGCCCAGACTGGGATTCCTGGCTTCTCTCTGGGCCCACACAGATCAGCCAGCTTTAGCTCAGACTGCCCTGGCATAGGACTCCAGACTTCTCCCACAGGTTTGAAATGTCAAGGATTGTTGGCTGGCTTGTACTACTATTTGCTCAGCTAGCATCTTGAATGTTAGTTTGGGCTTAGGTTCCAAACCTGAGACAACAGATATGAGGTGGAGGGGTGGTATGTTTGGCTTGTTCTTGGCTTGCTCTTCCCTCCTTTTTACAGCCTCTTGCTGGCTCTTCTCTTCTCTCATCCCAGTGTCCCAGATGTTCTCTGCCTACCTTTTGGTTTTTCTTTTCTTGAAAGTTGTTTCACTCTGTCTCCTTGTTGGTTCAACTCAATATTTTAATCTTAGTCAGAGAGGATTCTTATGGTGACATGGAGCTGTTTTGGTTCACTTCACCATATTGGCCCCACCCCCAGAACTCTTCATGTAACTTTCTTTAGTTCTGTTCAGCAACTCACAAATAGAAGTGGTAGAGGAGGTGGGGAGTTGAGGCATGAGCATCGACAGAACAAAGGATCAAGGGATTTCAGAGTATCATACTAACCAACCATGACATCAAGAATTGAATGGGAGGAAAGGGAAGCCAGGGCAGGAATGATGGCCAAAGGGACAAGATAGAATGGTGAGAATGAAGCTTAGGCTTAGGAGGAGTGAGGCACAAAGAGAGAGGTGCCCACAGGAAGTGATGGTCTCAGCCAGAGAAATTTCAGGATTCTCCATCTGAAAGTGGAACAGTTGTAGGCAATCAACTACTGGGTGACTTTAGACAAATCACTTACCTCAACTTCAGTTTCCTGAGGCATAAAATGAAGAGAGTGAACTTTATAGGTCCCTAAACTTTGTTCCAACCCTTCCCCCATCTATGATGCTATGACAGTCTTGTATGGAGTGGAGGAGCAGATCATGAGAATAGGAAAGGCTGGTGACCAGGCTGTTTAGGCTGCTCAAAGAACCATCATCATGCATGCCTAAGTCCCCAAGGATAATGACAGGGATGGAGTGGAGAGAAAGAATGTGAAACAAGTGCAGACCTCCTAGGGATCAGTCTGTAAGTGCTGCCCAGGCTCTGGATGGAACAGGAGGGGAAATTTCTTTCTATAAACCTCCAAAGGGGAGAAATAGTTGAGAGATGATGGCAAAGGGATGGTCTGGAAGTGCTGATGGGGAGCAAGGAATCTTTCTACTTCTCTTCCTGGACCAGTTTCCTGCTGGCAGGAGAAAAGGTTCATCTAACTCTGGAAAAGATGACCAGGGATGCAAGGTCTCCTGGGATGGGAGGGGAGGAAGGAGGAGCCAGGTCTTGTGCAGGTCAGAATATAGGAGTGCAGCAAGTAAAGATATAGGATCAAGGTGAATTTGGGAACTATAGAATGGGAGGGGGGAGGAGTCTAGACAGCAGAATGGAAGGGATTTGAGAAGGAGTTTACCTGAGACAGGTTATGATGAAAGAGAGTGGTTTCATTGAGTGCAGGTGAGGGGGTGTCTATATCATGTGAATTTAAACAAGGGGGCTTAGGAACTGAGGCCATTTGCCTGAAGGTATCACCCTCCAAGTATCTGTCTATAGTAGAGGTGGATCAGTTCTGCTCTAACATGGAAAGAGCATTAGATTGCTGTTGGAGATTCTGGGTTCAAATTCCAGCTCTGCCCTTTACTATCCATAATTCTGATCATGTCATTGAAACTCTTCAGAACTCAGATTCTTCATCTGCAAAACAAGGGGTTTGAATGAGATGATCACTAAAGTCTCTTCCTTCTCCAAATCTATAATCCTGAACAATCATTGACTATTTGCTTGAAGACATCCAGTGAGACATAACCCACCACTTCCTGGGGGCAGTCTATCTCACTAGGCAGAGCAAGGTTTCTCTTATTCACTTTAAAAATAAGGAAATTGAGTGTGGGGACTTCCGGTCAAGATGGCGGCTTAGAGAAAGCTAAAGTTCAGAACTCCAGAAACCCTTCCCTACCGAACTCAAACTATATGCTCCTAGGGCACCAAAATTCAAAACGAACAACAGCATAGACCCAGGGAATCCTCCTTCTGGACCTGGACCTGGATCAAAGGGTACAGCCCCCCCAAAAGCCAGAACCTGAGATCACTCGGATCTAAGGGTAGGCAGAAGGAAGGTCCCAGGACCCATCCCCCCCAACCCAGAGAGCTGAGTCCAAGGCAGCAGAGGGAACCTCAGAGCCTCAGGGCCAGCTATCCTGAAGGCCACTTCCTGAAAACAACCTGACCCAGTAGTGGGGGCACCCAGACAGCAGGGAAACAAAGAGAGATGGGGGAGCCTGCAGCCCCCTGACCAGATCCTTCCATCTGAGTCTCACTGAAGGTCCCTGCCTCAGGGCATACTCAGTCTGAGGTTAATCCTATCACCAGCCCTCAGAGCTCCTGGAAGCCATGGCCCCTCCCCCCTCAGAGAGCGGGTCTTCTGAAACAACAGTAACCCTCAGGGCTGGCAAAAGGGCCTCAGGAGCTGGCTATTCTGAAGGCCACATCCTGAAAACAACCTGACCCAGTAGTGGGGGCACCCAGACAGCAGGGAAACAGAGAGAGACGGGGGAGCCTGCAGCCCCCTGGCTGTATCCTTCCCTCCAAGTCTCACTGAAAGTCCCTGCCTCAAGGCATACTCAGTTCAACCCAGGGAAGGTTAATCCTTTCAGGAGCCCTCAGAGCTCCCGGAAGTCATGGCCCCTCCCCCTCAGAGTGTAGGCTCTTCTAGCTGGCTAAGGCACTGAAATAAACACCTCGTGGAAAGGGCTGAGCCAGGCTCAGAGCATGGAAGTGGGGCAGCAGAGAAACATCCTGAGGGAACTGAGGAGGGCAGTAACACAGAAACACCAGCAATTCCTGGCCTCCCCGGGAAGACAGAACAGCTGAGGAGAACGGACAATTTGCCTAGGGCTAAAACCTCTGAACACCAGACAGAGATAAGAAAAGCTAGCCCTCCCCACTCAGATAGAGATGGCAAACTCCACAGAAGCACAAAAGCCTCAAAATTCCAAGAAAAACAAGAAGAAGGGGGTGACTTTGGACACATTTTATGGAGCAAAAATACAAAATACAGAGGAGAGAGAAGAGGAAACACAAGCAAATGCTCTGAAACCTTCCAAAGGAAACGGAAACTCTCCACAAACCCATGAAGAATTTGAATTGGAAAGGATCAAAAAGATTGGAGCCTTCTGGGAGGAAAAGTGGGAAATAATGCAAAAGAAATTCACGTATCTACAAAACCAGTTTGACCAAAGTGAAAAGGAAAACCAGGTTTTAAAGGTCAGAATTAGGCAACTCGAAGACAACGAGCAAGAACTAATAAAGCAAAGCCAAAAGACCAAGAAATTAGAAGAGAACATAAAATATCTCACTGACAAGGTCACAGACTTGGAAAATAGAGAGAGAAGAGACAATTTAAGAATAATTGGACTATCAGAAAAGCCAGAAATAAACAGCAAACTCGACAGCCCAATACAAGATATAATCAAAGAAAACTGCCCAGAGATTCTAGAACAAGGGGGCAATACAGCCACTGAAAGAGTTCACAGAACACCCTCTACACTAAATCCCCAAAAGACAACTCCCAGGAATGTAATTGCCAAATTCCAAAGCTCGCAAACAAAAGAAAAAATCCTACAAGAAGCCCGAAAAAGACAATTTAGATATAAAGGAATTCCAAACAGGGTCACACAAGACCTTGCAAGTTCCACTCTGAATGACCATAAGGCACGGAACATGATTTTCAGAAAGGCAAGAGAGCTGGGCCTTCAACCAAGAATCAGCTACCCATCAAAACTGACTATATACTTCCAAGGGAAAATATGGGCATTCAACAAAATAGAAGATTTCCAAGTTTTTGCAAAGAAAAGACCAGAGCTCCGTGGAAAGTTCGATATCGAAAAACAAAGAGCATGGAATACCTGAAAAGGTAAATATGAAGGAAAGGGAAAAGGAGAAAAATGTTATCTTTTTCTTTTACTCAAACTCTCTTCTATAAGGACTACATTTGTATCAATCTATATATATTAATACATGGAAAATGTAATGTGTAAATAGGGGGAAAAGAAAGACCAAATAGAATAATCTTTCTCACACAAAAATTCACACGGGAAGGGGAGGGGAAGAAAATTCCTATAAGAAGGAGAGGAAGAGAGTTTTTACTTAAACCTTACTCTCAGGGAAATAAACTCTGAGAGGGAATAACATCCAGATCCATTGGGATCTTGAATTCTATCTTACCCAACAAGGAAAGGGAGAAGGGAAAACCAAGGGGGGGAGGGTGAGGGAACACAAAAAAAGGAAGGGAAGAAGAGGGGGGAGGGGGAGGGAACAAAAAGGGAGGGACTAGAAAGGGAAACATATCAAGGGAGGGGACAAGGGGGACTGATTTAAAGTAAATCACTGGACTAAAAGGTAGAGCTGAAGAAGAAAGGTTAGAATTAGGGAAGGATATCAAAATGCCAGGGAGTCCACAAGTGACAGTCATAACTCTGAACGTGAATGGGATGAACTCACCCATAAAACATAGACGAATAGCAGAATGGATTAGAATACAAAACCCTACCATATGTTGTCTTCAAGAAACACACATGAGGCGGGTAGACACCCACAAGGTCAGAATTAAAGGATGGAGTAAGACCTTCTGGGCCTCAACTGACAAAAAGAAGGCAGGAGTTGCAATCATGATATCTGACAAGCCAAAGCAAAAATAGACCTGATCAAAAGGGATAGGGAAGGTAATTATATTTTGTTAAAAGTGACTTAGATAATGAGGAAATATCACTAATCAACATGTATGCACCAAATAATATAGCACCCAAATTTCTAATGGAGAAACTAGGAGAATTGAAGGAAGAAATAGACAGTAAAACCATATTAGTGGGAGACTTGAACCAACCATTATCAAATTTAGATAAATCAAATCAAAAAATAAATAAGAAAGAGGTAAAAGAAGTGAATGAAATCTTAGAAAAATTAGAATTAATAGACATATGGAGAAAAATAAATAGGGATAAAAAGGAATACACCTTCTTCTCAGCACCACATGGCACATTCACAAAGATTGACCATACATTAGGTCACAGAAACATGGCACACAAATGCAGAAAAGCAGAAATAATAAATGCAGCCTTTTCAGATCACAAGGCAATAAAAATAATGATCAGTAATGGTACATGGAAAACCAAATAAAAAACTAATTGGAAATCAAACAATATGATACTCCAAAATCGTTTAGTTAGAGAAGAAATCATAGAAACAATTAATAATTTCATCGAGGAAAATGACAATGGCGAGACATCCTATCAAACCTTTTGGGATGCAGCCAAAGCTGTAATCAGAGGTAAATTCATATCCCTGAGTGCATATATTAACAAACTAGGGAGAGCAGAGATCAATCAATTGGAAATGCAAATAAAAAACTCAAAAGCGATCAAATTAAAACCCCCCAGCAGAAAACCAAACTAGAAATCCTAAAAATCAATGGAGAAATTAATAAAATCGAAAGTGATAGAACTATTGATTTAATAAATAAGACAAGAAGCTGGTACTTTGAAAAAACAAACAAAATAGACAAAGTACTGGTCAATCTAATTAAAAAAAGGAAGGAAGAAAAAGCAAATTAACAGCATCAAAGATGAAAAGGGGGACATCACCTCTGATGAAGAGGAAATTAAGGCAAACATTAAAAATTACTTTGCCCAATTATATGGCAATAAATACACCAATTTAGGTGATATGGATGAATATATACAAAAATACAAACTGCCTAGACTAACAGAAGAAGAAATAGAATTCTTAAATAATCCCATATCAGAAAATGAAATCCAACAAGCCATCAAAGAACTTCCTAAGAAAAAATCCCCAGGGCCTGATGGATTCACCTGTGAATTCTATCAAACATTCAGAGAACAGTTAATTCCAAAACTATACACACTATTTGACATAATAAGCAAAGAGGGAGTTCTGCCAAACTCCTTTTATGACACAAACATGGTACTGATTCCAAAACCAGGCAGGTCAAAAACAGAGAAAGAAAACTATAGTACAATCTCCCTAAAGAATATAGATGCAAAAATCTTAAATAGGATACTAGCAAAAAGACTCCAGCAAGTGATCAGAAGGGTCATCCACCATGATCAAGTAGGATTTATACCAGGGATGCAGGGCTGGTTCAATATTAGGAAAACCACATAATTGACCACATCAACAAGCAAACCAACAAGAACCACATGATTATCTCAATAGATGCAGAAAAAGCCTTTGATAAAATACAACACCCATTCCTATTAAAAACACTAGAAAGCATAGGAATAGAAGGGTCGTTCCTAAAAATAATAAACAGTACATATCTAAAACCATCAGCTAATATCATCTGCAATGGGGATAAACTAGATGCATTCCCAATAAGATCAGGAGTGAAACAAGGATGCCCATTATCACCTCTACTATTTGACATTGTACTAGAAACACTAGCAGTAGCAATTAGAGAAGAAAAAGAAATTGAAGGCATCAAAATAGGCAAGGAGGAGACCAAGTTATCACTCTTTGCAGATGACATGATGGTCTACTTAAAGAATCCTAGAGATTCAACCAAAAAACTAATTGAAATAATCAACAACTTTAGCAAAGTTGCAGGATACAAAATAAACCCACATAAGTCATCTTTTCTATATATCTCAGCAGCAAAAACTAGAAAGAGAAATCCCATTCAAAACCACCTTAGACAAAATAAAATACTTAGGAATCTATCTCCCGAGACAAACACAGAAACTATATGAACACAACTACAAACCACTCTCCACACAACTAAAACTAGACTTGAGCAATTGGAAAAACATTAACTGCTCATGGATAGGATGAGCCAATATAATAAAAATGACCATCATACCCAAACGTATTTATCTATTTAGTGCCATACCCATGGAACTCCCAAAAAATTTCTTTACTGATTTAGAAAAAACCATAACAAAGTTCATTTGGAATAACAAAAGATCAAAGATATCCAGGGAAATAATGGAAAAAAAAACACAAATGATGGGGGCCTTGCAGTCCCAGATCTTAAACTATATTACGAAGCAGCAGTCATCAAAACAATTTGGTACTGGCTAAGAGACAGAAAGGAGGATCAGTGGAATAGACTGGGGGCAAGCGACCTCAGCAAGACAGTATACGATAAACCCAAAGATCCCAGCTTTTGGGACAAAAATCCACTATTCGATAAAAACTGCTGGGAAAATTGGAAGACAGTGTGGGAGAGATTAGGAATTGATCCACACCTCACACCCTACACCAAGATAAATTCAAAATGGGTGAATGACTTAAACATAAAGAAGGAAACCATAAGTAAATTGGGTAAACACAGAATAGTATACATGTCAGACCTTTGGGAGGGGAAAGACTTTAAAACCAAGCAAGACAGAAAGAATCACAAAATGTAAAATAAATAATTTTGACTACATCAAATTAAAAAGCTTTTGTACAAACAAAACCAATGTAACTAAAATCAGAAGGGAAACAACAAATTGGGAAAAAATCTTCATAGAAACCTCTGACAAAGGTTTAATTACTCAAATTTATAAAGAGCTGAATCAATTGTACAAAAAATCAAGCCATTCTCCAATTGATAAATGGGCAAGGGACATGGAAATGAAAACTATTAACAAGCACATGAAGAAGTGCTCTAAATGTCTTATAATCAGAGAGATGCAAATCAAAACAACTCTGAGGTATCACCTCACACCTAGCAGATTGGCTAACATGACAGCTGAGGAAAGTAATGAGTGCTGGAGGGGATGTGGCAAAGTAGGGACATTAATTCATTGCTGGTGGAGTTGTGAACTGATCCAACCATTCTGGAGGGCAATTTGGAACTATGTCCAAAGGACACTAAAAGACTGTCTACCCTTTGATCCAGCCATAGCACTGCTGGGCTTGTACCCCAAAGAGATAATGGAGGAAAAGACTTGTACAAGAATATTCATAGCTGTGCTCTTTGTGGTGGCCAAAAATTGGAAAACGAGGGGATGCCCATCAATTGGGGAATGGCTGAACAAACTGTGGTATATGTTGGTGATGGAATACTATTGTGCTAAAAGGAATAATAAAGTGGAGAGTTCCATGGAGACTGGAACAACCTCCAGGAAGTGATGCAGAGCGAGAGGAGCAGAACCAGGAGAACGTTGTACACAGAGACTGATACACTGTGGTATAATCGAACGTAATGGACTTCTCCATTAGTGGTGGTGTAATGTCCCTGAACATCCTGCAGGGATCTAGGAGAAAAAACACTATTCATAAGCAGAGGACAAACTGTGGGAGTAGAAACACGGAGGAAAAGCAACTGCCTGACTACAGGGGTGGAGGGGATATGACAGAGGAGAGACTCTAAACGAACACTCTAATGCAAATACTAACAACATGGCAATGGGTTCAAATCAAGAACACATGTGATACCCTGTGGAATCACGCGTCGGCTATGGGGGGTGGGGGGGAGGAAAAGAAAACTAGCTTTGTCTTTAATGAATAATGCTTGGAAATGATCAAATAAAATATTATAAAATTAAAAAAAATAAGGAAATTAAGACCTGAAGGAGAACCTGATATACCTCCTATTTCTATGAAGTTTGACACTGAGATTTTTAGTCCCTTAAGACTGCAAGATGGATAGTGTGGGTGAGATTATCCCCATTTTATACATAAGAAAACTGAGGCTCTAAGAGATTTAAAAAAATACCTCATTCAAATTCCCAGACATGGGATGAGAAAATTGGACACAAATTCAGGTCATTTCTTCCCCATCCCACTGAAAACACATAGACAGGACCCTTTCCTCTTCCTTCACAGGCAGTTTGCCTCTCCTCATTGGTCTGCCATATTGAGTGCCTTGCCCTGCCTCTTGTTTGGGAAGGAAAGGGACACAGCTGACTGCCTGCTGCTGGGATAAATTGATGATGATTTTCCAGCTTTCCCACCTCATCCCCACTTCGTAAAGCTCTGCGGTCAAAGAATGGCCTTGTGGAGCATCGAAGCTAGATGTCCAAGCACAGGAAGCTTGGAGAGAAGAGAGGCTTTGGGACATGAGATGTCAGAGGTAGGAGTTCATTCTTTTCATTTTACAGACCTAGAGGGAGGAAGAGGCTTGCCCCATTGATAATAATGTTGTCATACGTGAGGGTACTCTGAATCCGGTCACTACTGTGCCTCTTTCTACCCACCAATCCCGGCTTGTCCCCCACTTACCCATATCCCCACAGCAAAGACCACCAAGAAGTAAATGACAATGACCGAGATGTCTGCGGCATTCTTGATCCGGTCCGATGGGTGGGGGGGTGCGGGGGTCCCAGTGGAGACACTGGGGCTCGCAGTGATGTCCATGGTGGCAGCTGGCTTCAGTACTCTCCTATCCCTGGGCTGGCCAGTCCCTACCTGCCGACAGCCCGATGCTCACCTCTTTATGGTAGCTCTTTCCCAGGCTCTGTCGGCCATCTGTGTTAATGATCAGCCCAGATCTGCCAAGGGGAGGGCAGAGGAGGAGGGCAGAATCCATAGCGGAACTGGAAGAAGGGCAGAGCAGAGGAGGAGAGTACCACCAGCTAGTGTGGGGAGAGGGACTCTCTGTGCTCCAAGGGAGAGGTGAAGGAAGGGGGAACTTCCCTAATTAGTGGCTCATTAAGGAAAGAGGTCTGGAGGACTGGGGAGGGGAGAGAGGGACCACTTCCCAGGAAACTGGGTGAGGACAAGGGAAAATTGGGGAGCCTGAGGATTGGTCCTTCCAGACTTCTTCAGCCTCACCACCATGAACATTAAATTATGCAGGGGTCAGAGCCCAGAGAATTCAATTCCAATCCTGAGTTTAATTCATTAAACTTGAATCTTCAGTGCTAAGCAACTGGATGTACTGACCCTTCAGCTGTTTGTGCCTCGGTGGACGAGAGGCTGCCAAATGTAGGACTCGGGCCTCAGAACACCCCCAGGCCCCCTTCCTCATTGTTCATTCTGTGAGGTAGACCAGGTGGTTTCTCCAGGCCCTGCTTAAAGATCCCCAGTGAGGTGGTGCCTGTCCCCTTAACTCCCCTTCCCTTTGGGGACAGTGGCCATGGATGTCAGGAAGTTCTTTTTGACGTCACTCCATGGCCCCTTGCTATGGCAGAGCAGAGCTAACCCCTCCTCCACATCACAGCTCTTCATTGAACACAGCTCCTCGAGTCCCCCTGAGACTTCTCTTCTCCAGGTTAAACATGTCCATTTCTTTCAAAAGGTCCTCCAAGAACATGGCCTCAGGGCCCTTCCCTGGCCCTCCTCTGGCCATTCTCCCCCTTATCAGTGTTCATCAGGTTGCTCATTCTTTAGGTGGCCCTTTGCTCCTCCAAGTAATATTATCGTTATCCTTGGGTGTGTGTATTCTGCCTTCTGCAGTTAAATGATAAGGTGCTTTGTAAACCTTGCAGTGCTATATAAAGGTTGGCTATTAATAATAACATGTATTATAAAGATAATAATCATCATAATGATGAGACAGCATAACTAGAAGACTAGAGACCAGAAGTGGAAGATCTAGGTTCAAGATCTGCCTTTGGCAAACTGACTGTGTGACCCTGGGCAAGTTGCTTCACTTTTTAGTGCTATAAATCTGATGTCAGGGGCTCATGGCATAAACACAAGGGAAGACTGGTCATATCTCAAGGTTCTTATGATAGTCAATTGTGGGCTTGTCTCCAGCAAAATTCCACTCCTACCTTTACCCCAACATATGTCTCAACACTCTCATCTTTTTGCCCTTCTTACTCCTGGCATCTCCTGCCTGGGCTAGATTCATTCCCTAAAGTCCCCCGAGGCCATGTATCCGGCCCCCACCCCACTTCTGGAAGGGGCACCTCTTTCATTGGTGGTCAGTGAGAGGAGCACTGTCTGTGGCAGTGCCTCAAAGCTCAGCATCGCTCACGTACAGTACTACTTCCAGTGACATAATCCTTTGCATGGCTCCTTAGAACTAGGCACTGGGCAAAGGATTATGTGGCTGCACAAGAGATTAGCATGGTGAACAGCGATCTGGGGGAGGGGATTCTGCACTATGTATTCTGCTGTTCAGTTAGGGTTAGGTTTTTAGAGTCTGGCCCTCCAGTGGTCTGAGGGACAGTGAACTGGCCCACTGTGTAAAAAGTTTGGGGACCCCTTCCCTAAAGGCTTAAACCAAAGTGGATCCCAGTTCCTAAAGGCAATATTTTCTTATCCCCCTACCCCCAGAATAGCCCAACCTGATTCCCCCCCATTGAATCACTTTGAAATTGCTCCATGTGCCCCATAACTGATAGGATCTTCTCTTTGAGGCAGTGTGTAAGGAAGTAAGATGCACTTAGACACACTTTTCATTTTGAAGTGGGGCTGGGATTGCGTCCCATATCTCATTACATAATCTTTCCCCCCAAACTCTCCCTCATCCTAATTATCCTATTACTATCATGGACACCATCATCCTCCCAGTTACTCCAAAAGGAAGCCATGCTCCTTATCCTATTCCCACATGCCTCGAGTCTCTGTCCAGGGTTCTACACTGAAAGTTGTCTTTTTTCTTAATTTGGAAACTTTGAGTGGTTTAAATATAATGTTTATTAAAAACATCATCCTTATATTTGAAATGGATTAATGATATCCAGGAAATTGTGGGTAACATTAGATGATAATGGTAATGATAACTTCCTCAAATTCCATGCCCCAAAAGGGAAAATGGGCAACCAAAACAACGTAGAGGGAATATTAGCCAGGATGATGCACCCAGGGGGCTTCATTTGCCTTGAAACTGTTAAAGTCCACGTGAAGATCTGTTGGGAATTCTAGGCTTTTACTAAACTAGACTCTGGAGACATTACTGGGCACTCCAGCTAGCAGGATGAAACTGTCTTATGAATCTGAGAAAAAGACAGGATAACTTAGGGCTGTAGGTTGCTCTTACATAAAATTTCTGTGAGCTTAGCTCGATGGGCATGGATATCCTTCATTATCTCTTTTCAAAAAACCAAGATTATATCAGAACAAATCAGAAATATAAATATCTCACAGGCTAGAAATGCTTCACTATCAATGGTTGAAAGCAAGCAAACCATTTTATGTCCATTGAGTGGCTCGTGAAGAGGAATACTTTCACTAGACTTCAGGAATCTCTCATTACAAAAAATGGAAAGCAATCTCACCATATTTAGGCTAGAGCATCATATTACTTTTAAAAATAATACCCTTAACTCCAAGTCAAACATCAACATATTGCTAATTTGTGCAGGAAAACTGTTCATTTTTTTAATACAAAGTAATTATTTTATTTATTTATTTAGTTTATTTTTTTTTGTTTACACTTGGTTTATTCTTTGATTTAATTGATTAACTTAATGCAGAGACCAGGTAAGCTTTATTCATAAATAAATGAGGAAACTGAGTTGAGGAAAAAGAAGGCTTTCTTTTTACCCCCAAAAGACACATAGTGGGACTCAAGCCTAGTTTAGGTCTTTTGACTCTCATTCAGTACTCTGCATAGTATGCTATTAGATTAGGTCACCCAGCAAAAATCTTTCCTGGGACAGGAAATGTTGATTATGTTGATGATGATGATGATGATGATTGAATTTGGAGTAAAAGGTTTTCCTTCCATTTGAACCTTTCTGACCCTTCCCACTGTAATGATTAAAATGTTCTTGGAGACTGTCTCTAACCTCTTTCACCCTTACATTGTATTGGTCTTCTCCCCACCTCCCCCATGCACTTCTTTACGCAATATATATTATTGCCATTTTATCTCTTTTCCCATTTCTCTTAGTATTATTCTCTTTTTTACCCCTAGTTTTAAAATTTTTTGACATATCATCCTATACAGTTTGTCACTGTACCCTCTAAGTATACTTCTTCTAGATATCCTGATTATAATAACAATTTTAAAGAGCTACCAATATCATCTTTTTATAAGCATACAAATCATTTGAATTTATTGAATCCCTTAAGAAAAATTTCTCCTCTTTCTTAATTACCTTTTGGAAATTCTCTTGAGTTCTGTGTTTGGGCATCAAATTTTCTGTTTAAGTCAGGTCTTTTCTTTAGGAATTCTTGAAAGTCTTCTATTTTATTAAGTGTCCATATTTTCCCCTACAAGAATGTAGTCAGTTTTTCTGGGTAGTTTGCTGGGTAGTATTCTTTGTTATAGACCCAGTTACCTTGTTTTCCAGAATATCATATTCCATGCCTTCTGGTCCTTCAGTGTGGATCCAGCCTTGTCCTGTGTTATCCTAACTGTGGTTCCATGATATCTGAATGGTTTCTTCTTAACAGTTTGTAGTATCTTTTCCTTAGTCTGGTAGTTCATGAATTTGGCTATATATTTCTGGGTATTGTCAATTGGGAATTAAATGCAAGAAGTGATCTGTGGATTCTTTTAATCTCCACTTTCCCCTCTTGTTCAGGAATGTTGGGACAGTTTTCTTGGATATTTTCCTGGAGAATGATGTCCAGGCTTTTTTCTTGTGTCATGATTTTCCTATAGTCCAATAATTCTTAACTTGTCTCTTCTGGATCTATTTTCCATGTCTATAGTTTTATCAATGAGGTGTTTCATATTTTCCTCAATTTTTTCATTCTTTTGATTTTTTTTAATAGACTCTTGTGAAGTCATTTGCTTCTAGTTGTTGGATTCTAATTTTTAAAGACTGAATATCATCCCTGGCTTTTTGGTCATTCTTCTCCTTCTGGCCTGTTTTTCTTTGTAGGTAATCTTTCACTTTCTTTGCCTCATTTTCAAGCTGGTTAATTCAGGCTTTCATGACACTATTTTCTTATTTTAGTTCATGTGCCTCTGTTACCAGGTGAATTATTTTGCTTTTAAAATTCTTTCCCCAATTGTCTTCAGCCTCTCTTAATTGTTTTCTTAATTATTCCAAAGCCTGAATCCAATTTGCTGGAGTTTCTGTGTTTTTTCTTGGTATTCCTTGGCCCTTTTCTGTTCCATTTTCTTTTTGTTCATTACCTGGATAGAAGCTGTCAATTGTAATTTATTTTTTCTTTTTCTGTTGTTTACTCATATTTCTTTCCTTCTTTTCCCCCTGTCATTGGCTGTTTACATGCAAATAATTACACACAAAGTAGAGCTTGTATTACTAAAAGAAGTTATAAGAAAGGAATATAGTGAATAGCAAAATATGTATTCCAAAAAATTACAGGGTTATAATAAACAACTTATTATCTACCCAGTAATCATTACACTTTTTCTGTTCATCTTCAGTCATGCCCAAATCTCTGAGATTCCATTTGTGGTTTTCTTGGCAGAAATCATGAAATGGTTTTGCTATTTCCTTCTCCAGCTCATTTAAAAAATGAGGAAACTGAGGCAAACAGGGTTAAATGACTTGCCCATAGCCAATAAGTATCTGAGGTTGGATTTGAACTCATATATTCAAGCCCAGGTTGCTATCATCTTTGCCCCTTAGTTGCCCCCAAAGCACAAAGGCATACATATTGCCTTTGTATTAATGATTGCAAAGCTTTTGACTCAGTTCTGCACTCATGGCGTATTCATGTTCTTAAAAAGAAATCCTTATCTTCTGTTTCAGATTCAGTACTAAGTATCTCTTCCAAAGCAGAAGGGTGGAAAAGGTTAGTCAATTGGGATTAAGTGACTTGCTCAGAGTCACACAACTAGAACATGTCTGAGGGTAGATTTGAACCCAGGATCTCCTATCTCCAGGCTTGACTCTCTATTCCTTATTTATGTCCTTTAAATATTTAAAAGATACCTGAATATTTTATGTCCACATGGAAAAGTATTTTCTGCTAAAACATACTGCTAGCCCAATAATGTCAGGAACAATTTATATAAAACATGGAATTTTTTTTCAAGGAGAAAGTAAGCCCATTATAATTTTGTCCAGTCTTAAACTTTTATCATCTCATCTAAGAATTAATTTTTTAAATTTTATAATATTTTATTTGATCATTTCCAAGCATTATTCATTAAAGACAATGATAATTTTCTTTTCCTACCCCCCTCTACCCCCCATAGCCGACGTGTGATTCCACTGGGTATCACGTGTGTTCTTGATTCGAACCCATTGCCATGTTGTTAATATTTGCATTAGAGTGTTCGTTTAGAGTCTCTCCTCTGTCATGTCCCCTCAACCGCTGTAGTCAGGCAGTTGCTTTTCCTCGGTGTTTCTACTCCCACAGTTTATCTTCTGCTTATGAATAGTGTTTTTTCTCCTAGATCCCTGCAGAATGTTCAGGGACATTACACCACCACTAATGGAGAAGTTCATTATGTTCGATTATACCACAGTGTATTAGTCTCTGTGTACAATGTTCTCCTGGTTCTGCTCCTCTCGCTCTGCATCACTTCCTGGAGGTCGTTCCAGTCTCCATAGAATTCCTCCACTTTATTATTCCTTTTTGCACAATAGTATTCCATCACCAACATATACCACAATTTGTTCAGCCATTCCCCAATGGAAGGGCATCCCCTCGTTTTCCAATTTTTGGCCACCACAAAGAGCACAGCTATGAATATTCTTGTACAAGTCTTTTCCTCCATTATCTCTTTGGGGTACAAACCCAGCAGTGCTATGGCTGGATCAAAGGGTAGACATTCTTTTGTCGCCCTTTGGACATAGTTCCAAATTGCCATCCAGAATGGTTGGATCAGTTCAAAACTCCACCAGCAATGAATTAATGTCCCTACTTTGCCACATCCCCTCCAGCATTCATTACTTTCCTTTGCTATCATGTTAGCCAATCTGCTAGGTGTGAGGTGATACCTCAGAGTTGTTTTGATTTGCATCTCTCTGATCATAAGAGATTTAGAACACTTCTTCATGTGCTTATTAATAGTTTTCATTTCTTTATCTGAAAACTGCCTATCCATGGTCCTTGCCCATTTATCAATTGGAGAATGGCTTGGATTTTTGTACGACTGATTTAGCTCTTTATACATTTGAGTAATTAAACCTTTGTCAGAGGTTTCTTTGAAGATTTTTTCCCAATTTGTTGTTTCCCTTCTGATTTTAGTTACATTGGTTTTGTTTGTACAAAAGCTTTTTAATTTGATGTAGTCAAAATTATTTATTTTACATTTTGTGATTCTTTCTATGTCTTGCTTGGTTTTAAAGTCTTTCCCCTCCCAAAGGTCTGACACGTATACTATTCTGTGTTTACCCAATTTACTTATGGTTTCCTTCTTTATGTTTAAGTCACTCACCCATTTTGAATTTATCTTGGTGTAGGGTGTGAGGTGTTGATCTATTCCTAGTCTCTCCCACACTGTCTTCCAATTTTCCCAGCAGTTTTTATCGAATAGTGGATTTTTGTCCCAAAAGCTGGGATCTTTGGGTTTATCGTATACTGTCTTGCTGAGGTCGCTTGCCCCCAGTCTATTCCACTGATCCTCCTTTCTGTCTCTTAGCCAGTACCAAATTGTTTTGATGACTGCTGCTTTGTAATATAGTTTAAGGTCTGGGACTGCAAGGCCCCCATCATTGGTGGGGGTTTTTTTCATTATTTCCCTGGATATCCTTGATCTTTTGTTATTCCAAATGAACTTTGTTATGTTTTTTTCTAAATCAGTAAAGAAATTTTTTGGGAGTTCCATGGGTATGGCACTAAATAGATAAATAAGTTTGGGTAGGATGGTCATTTTTATTATATTGGCTCATCCTATCCATGAGCAGTTAATGTTTTTCCAATTGCTCAAGTCTAGTTTTAGTTGTGTGGAGAGTGTTTTGTAGTTGTGTTCATATAGTTCCTGTGTTTGTCTCGGGAGATAGATTCCTAGGTATTTTATTTTGTCTAAGGTGATTTTGAATGGGATTCATCTAAGAATTATAAATAACTTTCTTAAGTTGAAGCAAAGTGTTATATTAGTTACTTGATGCCTATAAATGACATAAAATTATAGAGCTCTAAGAAACACATTAGCTCCATTACCTCATGAAATCTTTCTGCTGTAAAATTAAAATTTCATTTGGAATTGACAAATATACATTTCTTTTTTAAAAAAACTCTTACCTTCCACCTTAAAATCATTACAATGTATTGATTCCAAGGCATAAGAGTGGTAAGGACTAGGAAGTGGTCTGAGGCCAGATTTGAACCTAGGATCTCCCTAGGTTCTCCACAAGTATACATTTCTAACTAAAGGTAGAACAAAAGTCAAAAACTCCCTGTCCTCAAGTAATTCACAATCTAATCAGGGAGATATCATGTAAACGACTATGTACAAACAAGATATATCCAGGATAAGTTGGAGAAAATCATAGGGAGAATAAAGAACTCTAATAAAGATGACCTGGGAGAGACTTCTTGCAAAAGATGGAATTTTAGCTTAGTTTAAAGTGAAGCCAAGGAAGGCAAAAGGGAGAGGCAAGGGGGAAAGCATTCCAAGAATGGTGGGCAGCCAGTGAAAATGCATAGAGTTGAGTTGATGGAGTTGTAAACAGAAAAATCATAGAACATATGCAAAGGAGTAAAGTTTATGAAGCCTAGCTAGGTACGGAAGGGCCAGGTTTTGGAGGGCTTTAAAGAAAAATCAGAAGATTTTATATTTGATTCAAGAATTAATTTTAGGAAGTCACTAGAATTGGTTGAATAGAAGAGAGCCCTTAATAGTTATTATCTATCCTAATTTCTGAGGACAACCGATTAAATCATGAGGATGATGTGTTGACTTGTATGTGAATCAGATTTAAGTGAGGCAGACTTGCACAAAGCTGTCAGTCTCAATCTCTCTTCAGTCATCTAAATCCAGTGGCAAGACAAAATTCAGGAACACTGGTGATGGTCTGGGATGCAGTGGATAACTGGCATCTTTGACATCTGAGAAAGCTCTAAACTCTCCACAGTTCTTGCTTTATCCACCTTCATGGTTGTTAGAAGAAATTATTCCCATCCGCCCATTCTGATAGGGAAAGTCTTCACATGTTTGAAGTAGATATTACTCTAGATCACCAAGACTTTTAAAGTCCATTGAGTATCTTCAACCTGACTTTTCTCAAATGCCATGGTTTTATCAGGCTGTGACTTCTGTGCATGCTATAGCTTTTTGGAATCACAGGTGAGAGTTGGGGGAAAAGTGAACACAAAAGGCGAGTGAACAACCTTGAAAAGGGCTTGGCAAGTCCTCTCATTAGAGGTGCTAGAATTCCCTGAACACCCCATACCCTCCCCTCCTCACACACACTCCCAAGTCTTGACAGTACTGAGAAAATAGGAAGAGGAGAAGGCTGGGGTGGGGAATAATATGTTTGGTTTTAGATATGTTGAGTTTAAGTTGTCAATTGGTTTTCTAGTTGGAAATATCATTAAGGCAGTTGAAGATGGGATATTGGAGATCAGCAGAGAGGTTAAGGGGTTAATAATCATTGTTTCACTTTCTAAATATTTACTAACTATTCCTTTTAATGATCCTCTCCAGAAGTTTCCCATGAAACTAAGTCAAGCTCTCTGGTCTATTGTTTATAAGTTTGATTTTTTATTTTGGAAGTTGAGATATTTGTCTTCCAATTTTGTATCGTCCTCCATTTTCCATGATTTTTCTGATTTCATTGAGGCAACTAGATGGCATAATGGAGCCACAAAGACCTGAATTAAAATTCTGACTCAGATGCTTACTAGCTGTGCGACCCTTGCAAAATCACTTTATCTGTTTCCTCTTTTTCAAAGTAATATAATAATAGCATCCTCTTCACAGGGTTGTGCGGTTCAAATTTGATGTTTGTAAAATGCTTTGCAAATCTTGAAGTGCTATGTAAATTCTGGTGGTTATTATCTACATCACCATTATCACTAACAGTGGCTCAACAATCACAACTATGGATTCCTTCAATACCTGAGGATATAATTCAGTTGGATCAAAGGCCTTGAGTTCATCAGCTGTCATTTATAGCATAAACGTTGCCCTCCTTTGGCTCTGCTTTCTCTCTGTTGTCAGTTATCAGCATCCCATAAATTGCAAGCAATAGTTCCATTTTTTCTTTGAAACTTTTTTTCTCACAATTTAGTTTAAAAAGCCTTTTTGCCATCCTTTGCCTCCTTTACCAGCTTTAGCTCATTCTGAGCATCAATATTCCTCACATTCTATTTATAGGTCCATGACATACTCTTATAAACACCCTCTGTTACCTGGCCTTATTTCCATCTTCTGTATAATTCATTTTAAAATCAAGTTAGTTCATGAATTCCCTGAGCAACCTATCAGTCTCTTCAGACATGTCTCATTTTCTCTCACGAGTGTCATTGTTGTCCTTTGGGTCTTCAGAATTTCATCCTTAAACACATTCTATCCTTCCTGGGATGACTTTCATGAAGTACTTGTCCTCATAGTCCAAAGTAAGTAAACATTTATAAAGTGCCTACTATGTGTCAGGCACTATGCGAAGTGCTTTGCAATTTTTGTCTCATTTGATCTTGACAACAACCTTGAAAAGTAGGGACTATTTTTATCTGCACTTAACTTAGGAAATGGAGAAGAGATCTCACCAGATCTCACTTCTTTTTCCTCGGAAAATGAAATCTGCTTTCTACAAATTTAAAGTAGATGTCAACCTCTGCACAGGTTTTTTCTTCTTCTCTATCATGAATTCTAGGATGGCATAGTCACTTTGCCTCAGGGTTCCCATTATTTCCAACTGCTAAAGTTAAAGTAAAAACTCCTGGTTCTTCGTTCCCATAGAGTTTATTAACATTCACTTGAAACAGAAAAGGCAGATAGATGAGATTAAAGCCCATTTCTAATCTAATTCTAATCTCGCCACATGGTGCTCTGCCTCATTGATCCCAGCCTGAGTCCTGCAATGCCACCATCCCAGGAAATAGAGAGAGTGCACCCCTCCCTTCCCCCCTCCCCCGCAAACTCTCTTTTATCCTTTCTTTTGGCGTGTAACCTTTAGTTCTGGGTCATGTCCTTAGGACTCTTCACATGTAACCTGTGTTTGGAGTGTTCACATGACTTCCAGTCAGGCAGCACAAAGATGCAGGTTGGATGACCCTGGGGGCAGGGGGTTCCCTTTACACAATCCCCCCTGTGATTCTATTGGGAGACAAGCATGTTAAAAATCTCCCCACTTGGGGTCTTGGGAAATTACCATGCTCAGCCTCCCCAATGAATTATTTCACATAACCAGCTTATACCTCTAAAGCTTCTTTTACTACAGGTGTATAAAACATTGCACTTTACGTAGAGGGAATTATAACAATTTGAGTATAAGAGGGAGAGAAAAGAGAAAGAAAACAAAATATTTGATAGATGCATTGAGAAAAAGCCAATTAGGAAGCACTTCCCTTTGGTGTAAGAGAATAAATGATATGTTCAACCCCCTTCATTTCAGTTGATTATATCCCAAAGTTCACCCTAGATCTTTTGATGCAGTGTGTGGTTTCTGTAGGCATCCTTATGGTGCCTTCTCCAAAATATGTGCTTTCTTGATTCAAGGTGTTGGTGATTTTCTTCCCATCAAGCATTTCTTCCCTATTAGTAAGAATCACATCCAGAATGGAATTTCTCCATGTTGAGACTCCATCGTTTAAAGATGAAGTTAGCAGTAGGGTAAATCATGAAGTTACTGGCTTTTCTACTTTCTTTAGGCAGGTCCAGGAGATGTCCAGCTAACTGAAGCCCTCCAACATGACTATATCATGTGCCTGTGCCAGGTTTGTAATCAATTTACCAAACTCTTCATCTAGTTCCTCTTTCTCTTCTTTTGGTCTGTAGATTCTCTTTTTCTTCCCTTTGACCTTCAGACACTGTCCATCATTCTTTTTACTTTGTATTGCTAAATTTCCTCACTTAAGTATGATTTTTTAATATATAATGCTACACAGGGGCAGCTGGGTGGCTCAGTGGATTGAAAGCCAGGCTCAGAGACAGGAGATCCTGGGTTCAAATTTGACCTCAGACACTTCCCAGTTGTGTGACCCTGGGCAAGTCACTTAACCCCCATTGCCTAGCCCTTACCACTCTTCTGCCTTAGAACCAATACACAGTACTGATTCTAAGATGGTAGGTGAAGATTTAAAATATATATATATAGAAAATGCCACACACACATACTTTTCCTATTCTCTTTCTTTTCAATGATGTATGTCCATCCTAAGCCATGGTCTAATAACAAATTTCACTTCACCAAGTCTCAATAATACCTAGAAGGTCAAATTTGCTTCCTTGCTTTAAGATATCAACTTCTTTTTGTGTCTTAGCTAACCTCTGGGCTTTGACAACACACTTAGAGGGGATGCTCACCAAGGAGTGTTTTCACAAAAGATTCCTACTAAGATAGGACTAGATTAAAGGACTCCCTTTCTATTCTAATTATTCTCTAAGAAAGTGTGACAGAGAGTGGTCACACGTGACCCAGACTAGGATGGTAATGACATTCACCACAGCCCTCCACAAAGACTGTCAGCTTCTGCTTCTTGGCCAGCTTCAGGTCTTTTGTTAGTTGTTTCTAGACCACAGAACACATGGCAGACCCTTTGGACACACCTTCAGGATTCCTTTAACTTATCAAGAGGCTAAGAAGATATTCAAAAGGTCAGGATATGTCCTTATAAAGAGATAATGCTTTAAATTTGGCAAAGGTCTTTCTGTAAGTTATCTCATGCAATCATGACAACAACTCTTGTAAACAGGGGTTATCTTCATTTCACAGATGGGGAACATGAGGCAAACAGAGATTAAGTGAATTGCCAAGGGTAACACAGCTATTAAGTATTTAAGGCTGTATTTCAAATTCAGGTCTATTCTGACTCATAGACTGTTACTATTGCCAAACTCCATCTAAGATCTGAGTAGAAACTTTGAAATTCAAATGCAGAAGTTGAAAGAAACCTAGAAAGGTAAATACACTTAAGCCATTGAATACAATTAAGTGATAACCAAATGATTATATTATATTGGAGACAAAGATACAAGAACCTCAGAACCTCATTATTTCTAGAGGAAAGAATAAAGAAAGACAAACACAGAGCCTAGGTGTAGTTTTGTTCTAGTTTATGAATAAGAAAAGGGTGTTGGAGTGGGGGCAAAGGAAACAGGAGGGAAACTTACTGTTATTTATCATTATAGCAATCTAAACAAGGAGTTTACAAATATGAAATCACTCATGTTAACCAGACAAGTGAAGGTTGGACATACCCACACATATTACAACACACATATAATATACACACATATTCAAAGAGCTTTGAGCAGAAATATATTAAATTCAATAGGAAAATAGACAGGAATAGAGAGAAAGAAAAAGAAAAAACATAACTGATAATCATAACCATGGATGTGAATAGTATTAACCTCCCCACAAAATGGAGAATAACTGAAATAATTTAAAAGCAGAATCCAACAATTACAAGAAACACTCATCTCAGAGAAGGCAGCAGTAAAAATAAATGTGGTTAAAAGACATTAGAGGGGAAACTGTATTATGTTAAAAGGTTATGTAGATAAAAAATGTATTTTACTTCTTTATACATTTTCTGAATGGCATGACATCTAAGATTCTTGGGTTGCCATGTTTAAAAAAATTCATTAGGAAATGTCTAGCTAACTAGTGATTGCTTTTCTATAGGCAGATATATTGATGCTTGTGAAACAGACCCAGTACGTTTCCAGGGCAATATTCTAAATTTTTCTAGCATAGCAAGACCTTCCAAAACTGATACTTCATTGGCATAGAACCTAAAGTCACCTCTGCACCATGATGAGTCATCAATATAGGACTAATAACTTAAAGCAAAAGTTAACCAAACCACAGGAAGAAATGAACAGCAAAATTATAATAGTTATGAACCACAATGTTGCTCTTTCAGACCTCGATTCAAACCTAATAAACATACATATGGATGAACAAAGAATATGGAGAGTGTCAACATGGAAATATAGGGATCCCTAGTTTATTTAGTTTGAGAATAGAAACCCCAGGTTTTGACCTTCTCACAGGAGGTTTCCCCCTGAGGGAAGGTCCCTCTTCACCAGACAGTGAACTTCCTGGTAGTTTGGGTGGGAACAGCTAATCCCATCCAATATTAAGCATCCCTTTTGTCCCAACGGTTTCTCCCCCTATGCTAAGGTCCATTACCAAGGGTGACCCAGCCCTGGGCTGAGTCTTTCCCTTTTGTGTCCATTGTAGGGCACCAGCACCTCACTATTATTCCTGTCTGGAACTCCTCATTTTCCTTTCTCACCATTGTAAAGTCAATCAACTGTCCCTCTAATCCTAAACCCCCCCAGACCATCTAGAGTGGTATATAGGTTTCCCAAGTTCTTTTGTTCCTCGGAGTTCATCCTGAGTCGGTGGCACTCCCAGGGGCTAGTGACCAGGGCCTCTTGACTCTGTGCAATCTTGGGAAACAGCTCTGTTGTCCTATTAGTAGCGCTAACCCCTTTTCCCTTGATTAAAGAGTGATTTTGACTATTTAATAGTTCTGTGTTTTTTCTAGTTGACAAGAGAATTGTAGATATGTTCGATTTGATAGAACTTTGGTGATTATTAAAAGAGAATCAAAAGGATCATCAAATTTATGAGCTTTACATGGTCCCTTTACAAAAAGTGACCATGTGCTAGATCATAAAATCCACAAATATTGTTAAATAGAGTATATATAAACATTGCTAAACATAGATTTTGTTGATCACAAACTAAACAAAATTGTAATCAATAAAGGGAATGTGAACAAAGGATTCCAATTTAAATGGAAACTAAATAATAAAACCTTAAAAGAAAACAATCTTTACCTTCTGTCTTAGAATTGATGCTACATATCCAAGGTAGAAGTGTGGTAAGGACTAGACAAGTGGGCTAAGTATCTTGTCTAGGTTCACACAGCTAGGAAACGTCTGAGGTCACATTGGAACCCAGGACCTCCCGTCTTGCTCTCTATCCACTGAATCACTTACCTGCTCCCTAAATAATATAATCTTAAGGAACATATAGGCCAAAAAGCAAATCAAAGAAACAACAAATAATTTTATCTAATAAAATTATAACAATGAGACAACTAACCAAAATTTGGGGAATGGATCTAAAGCAGCCTTTAGAAGAAATTTTATTTCTATAATGACTTTCACAAATAAAAGAGAGACAAGAGCAAATTGATGATTTGGGGATATTTGGAGAAGTAGTAGTTTCCTTCTCCTTCAAGGGCTTCAAGCAGACACTGGACAAGCATTTGGAGAGTAAGGTATAGTGGTGATTCTGTTCTTGTATGGGTTGGACTAGATAACCCTTCCCACTCTCAAAATCTGTGTTTCTTTCAACTGAAAAGACTAAGAAAAGCAATAAATAAAGCCATCTCAACTATACCTAAAATTAGAAATCCTTTCCTCATTTTCTCCCTTCCTCCCTAGCCCAAGGAAAACAGGGAAAGTGAAATTAGTTCATAAGAGCTGGATCATTTCTCAATTGCAAGAGATAACTGTTTCAAATGCCAAGGATGACTCCTTTTATGACTGATTGTGAAGCTAGCTAACTAATTTTTTAAAGACCACCCGAGATGTGAGTGATCCTTCATCAGTTAATGACTAGGTTTCTTATAGTTCCATCAAATTGATAGATAAGCTTCTTTATAACTCCTAAAAAGAGCAATGAATCATAAACACTTCTTTATGCTTTCTTAAAACCTGTTAATGAGCCATTCCCTGTTTAGCACCCTTCACCATCTGGAAATAGAACATTCAGGATGTGAGCCATTCAGGGTCTCACTTCCTTTCCATGATGCAAAATAATACACTCAAACTTTGAAAGATCCATTGTTTTTACAAGGTAAAAATGTATTATCTCTAAACCTAAAAAAGGGAACACCCTGTATCAGACACAAATGTGTTGTTACCTGACCCTTACATCCTATAATTTTATCAATTGACTGAGCCAAGGACCCTCAGTTGATTAATGTTCCTCTAAAAACTTCTAATTCCAATCTGTTTTTTCTTAAGCAATGAAATAGAGCATTTGTAGATGTTAGCAAGATTTAGGGTTAGGAAGGTGACCATCTTTATGCATAGAATGATGGAATAAAGTTGGTGGAGGAACTATAATATAAGGTCAGGGTATTGCTCTTTACTCGTACTCCTTAGTGATTTTTTTTTCTGATTTTGGTGGAGATTACACAGATCTGGGAAAGATATACTCAATAACAGTGTCAAAAGGCAAAATTATTCCAACAGACTAAAACATTAGGTTAAATCATATTAAATTTCCTCTTCTTTCAATTTAATAGAAAGTCCAGCAGTGGGATGAAGGGAAGAAGGTCAAAAATTAATTTCATAAGTATGTAAAGGTGAAAATTAATGGTTGGACAATAATTTTATAAAATTGTGTGGTCACCAATATTTATTATATTTTGAGTCAGAAATTTACTTACAAAATAGAGAGGAAACAATAAAGTAGAGAAATGTGAAGAGGATAGAAAAGTTATCTATTCTATTTTAATCTAGGCAGAGACTAATTAGCTCTCAACCAGAAAGGATGGTAGTGAGTAACCATGTGGCCTCCTCCAAGATGGAAGCTAGTCTCTTAGGAAACTAGGAAGGGAGTCAGTTTTTCACTCACCCAAAAAAGTAGTCCAGGAGTCAGAGTCCAAGTTGAAACTGAGCTCCAAGTCCACAATCCAAGCCACAGTCTCCCTCAGCAAAGCTCCCTCAAAGACTCTCCCCATTCAAAAGACTGTCTCCAGAAGACAATCTCTTCAGACTATCTTCTCAAAGATAATCTCTTGTGAGGGAGTTCAGGGCTTGCTTTTATGGTGACTTCCTGTCCCTCTTCACAGGGGTAAATCCTGCTCCTCTTCACAGGGGTAAATCAGTTTCCAAATTGTCTAGCACTTCCCAGGGGGCAGTGTCTATGGGATTCACACCTTTCATCCTCTGAAGGTGTCAACTCTGATCATAAGATTCACAAGTTTCCGATTGAGTTAAAAGGCTGGAGCTCTCCAAATAAGTGACTGTGGACTCCCTTACTTAGTGTTAAGTAGGGGTGTTATTAATTTTTTGGTTGATTAACTCAACATAGACAAAGAGAATAAAGAATTCCCTTTCACAAGTAGGAGATAAATGATATATGGTTAGTCAACAGTTTTCAGGAAACAAAGGCTCACAGGGATGGAGTATTCCAGGGAAAGAGTAGTTAATAGACTACAAGCCCAATAGGAAAAGGAGGCACAAGAAGACAGAGAAAAAACTGAGAGGTTGGGCTGCCTTAGGACATCTAAGTATCTAGGGCTAAAATGTCAATGATCCTACTGGGCTTTGCCCTGGCCAGACCACATTGGTTTACATCAGTGATGGTGAACCTTTTGGAACCTTTTAGGGACCCTGTGCTCATGCCCTGCCCCACCAGCCTGTGTACAGCGCCCTTCCCCCTGCATTGGAGGTGGGGCAAAGCCTAGCTCCCAGTCAGTTTGGGGGGAGGCACCTTCTGTAGCCATAGGGACCCAGGCCCCTGCACCCAGCTACCCCAGGGGTGGGCAGAGTGAGGGGGCTGCTGCCAAAACACAGCAGGGAAGGTGGGGGAAGCCTCTAGCAGGGTAGATGACTCAGAGACATAATGTCCTACCCACTGTGTTTGGGAGGCAGAGCCTGGGCCAGGCTGGGGTTGGACACAGGTGCTCACAGAAAGATCTCTACTTACTGTCTTTGTCATGTGTGCCATAGTTCTCTATCACAGGGTTAGGTTATACTTAGTTCTGGGTCTCACATTTTAGGAAGTGCATTGATAAGTTGGTGATGTTTGGGAAAGGCAACCTAGCATCAATGGTCAAAATGGGGAAGTTGAGCCCAAAGAAGAGAAATCTTAGAGAGCATGATGTGATCATTTAAAATGTTTACGTCTTTCAGTATTGACCAGGCTTATGAAGTCATGGATTCATAAAGTCATAGAAAAAGAACTAGAAGAGACCACAGAAGCCATCTAACCAACTCTTTCCTTTTTACAATTGAGGTCCAGAGAGGGATTATAGGATCCTATATCCAGAGTTGGAAGTGACTTTAGAAGCCATGTAGTCAACCTCTTTCATTTTTCAGATGGAAGAGGCATTATACTTATTCTGTTGTGAAAAAATGGAGATTTGAACCCCAGACTTCAATTCCCAGAAGTCCTTGGTAGTTCCCAGAATTCCCTAAAATCTCATCTGAGTGCTCACCTGGGCAGAGAACAAAATGGGTATTTAAATTGACTGTACTGCCTACTCACTCTCTCTCTCTGCTTCCTCTTCTAAGCACACACGTCTCTCGACCAGGCAGGCAAGATGTAGGTTGCACGTGCTTTTCTTATTTTGTATTTTCTTTATTTCTTAATTCTAATAATCTTTAATAAACCTCATAAAATATAATACTTTTAGTAGAGAAACGAAATTTTAACAGTTACAGTTGGGCTCCAGAGACTAGAATTAGGATAAATGAGGGGAAATTACAGAAATATGGATTTAAGATCCTAATAATTAAGACTTCTTAACAATTATCAGTGTGTCATAGTGGAATGGGCTGCCACTAAAGGTAGTGAGCTTTCCTATATTAGATCTCTATCTGTAAAGTACTGTATAGTAGACACTTAATAAATGGTCATTCCCTTCACCTTCTGCCCTCTTTAAGGAAAAGCAGGACAACTATCTGGGACCTGTTGGAAAAGGGATTCTGGATCAAGTACAGGTTTTACTACATAGTCCCTGAAACCTCTTCCCACCCAGAAATTCTGTGATTCTCTATTTCATTCTGAGGAATCTCTCTACCTAGAATAAGTATAGTCTTAGTAGAAGAGATCTCTGCTGCCACTTGCTCAGTATTATAAGTATTTGATTATCTCCATATATGGTGGGTAGCAACTAGAAACTGGGAAAGAGATGAGATTATAAAACTGGATAGGGACTGAGCCATTGTGATGAATTATGAATGACTGCTGGGAATCTTCTTATCCTTAGACTAGAGCAGATAAATTTTGGTCCAAGGCCACTGAAGACCCAGGCAAGTCTTATCTGTGTTCTTTCATCAAAGCCATCAATCATCATATTAAAATGTTCTAAATAAACCTTAATTAGAGAAATGCAAATGAAAACAACTCTGAGGTACCAGACTCCTATCAGACTGGCCAATATGGCAGTATAGGAAAGTGGTAAATGTTGGAGGGGATGTGGCAAAATTGGAACACTAATGCATTGTTGGTAGAATTGTGAACTGATCCAACCATTCTGGAGGACAATTTGGAACTATACCCAAAGGGCTATAAAACTGTGCATACTCTTTGATCTGGTAATACCACTACTGGGTCTGGAACCCAAAGAGATCATAAAAAAGGGGAAATGACCTTTTTGTACAAAAATATTTATAGCACACTTGCCCTAGGTGTCCAGGGATCTCCTACAGTTAAAGCTGGCTTTCACAAATGCATTCTCTTTCTTGATCTGCCCTCCAACCTATATTGGAACATAACGGAAATTATTACTTCCATTTTATAAAGGAGAAAATTGAGATTCATTGAGGTTAAGAAATTATTTATGGTCACACAGCTAGTAAGTGTTAAAGGCAGAATTTAAACACAGGTCCTCCTAATTCTCAATTCAATATTTAAAACCATCAGTCTTCTCTCACATCGAATTCCTGAATGTAAAGGCTTAAGTTCCTATTACACATTTTACTGATACATTCAGTGAACTAGGCTCAGAAATGGTTACCTCTCCCCCCAAAAAACTCAATGTTATTTTATTTAATGGACAACAGATCTAGTCTGCAATCATTCTAGTCTCTGGATAGGTAGCAAGTACAAAAGGTAGAGTCCTGAGAAATAAAAGGATACAGTAGGAAAGCCAGGCAGTGTCAGAAACGGGAGTCAAGCCCAGGCCTCTCCTGTTTCTTCTTTGTACCAGAAGGTCTCTTGTGTTGGAAATGGGAAGAACATTCAGAGACCTTCCAAAGAATAAGAGAATTTAAGAGACAAGAGGCCTTTGTGGCCTAGTCTAATCCACATGGGAAAGTGTTAAATTTTTTATTGTGGCTGATCTTGAATATTTAATTGGTGGTTGCCAGGGATTTAATTTATAAATCCCCAAATGAATTACTAAAGTAAAATGAAATTTATGGTAGTTTATTTTACAATAGAGGGAAGACATTAAGGAAGAGAGAAAAGGGGGGAGAGAGAGCTCTGGCTTCCTCAGATCCAGGTAGAAATTTTAAGACCCTAGTCAGGGGAAAGGAGTCTCAAGATGATGGGTCTTTCTCAGAGGTTCACACCTCTTGAAAGGCAAGGAAACTAAGTCAGCCTTTCACTCACCATGGTGACTGTATAAAAGGAAAGCCATCTGAGGTCTCCTGCACGAGCTCCTCCAGGGGTCCAGTTCTACAGCCAAGTGTCTTCACTCCAAGTCTGAGTGTCTTTCTTCCAGTCTTTCCTCAAGTATCTGCCTTCCCTCCGGCTAGAGTGACTGTCTTCCAGTCCAACTTTGAGTGACTGATTGATGATCTATTGATTCATCTCCTTGTGTGCTTCTGTTTCCTCTACTTAAAGATCTTTTCCTCTTGTGTCACCTCCCCTAAATTTTATGTCTACCAATCATAGCAGACACTCCTCTCCAGGACTGCCCATTCTTTCACATGTGAGTCACAGACCTCCCACTCAATGTATGAAATGGGTGTCACACCTTTTTGTAGTTAGTTAACACCTTTTTTGGTTAGTTAACACCTTTTTGTAGTTAAAAGGGGTAGATCTATTTTAAATACTGAGTTAACACTGTTGATTAAAATCTAAAAATAGACAGGGGATTATAATTTAATCTTCACAATAAAGGAAGAGCTAAGTACCTTCATTGTTACAATCAGGAGATAGAAAAATCCAATCTTCACAGAAAGGGATGCCCAAAATAACATGGCTAACAAATTGTCATCTCCCTCTTGCTTGGATATCTCCAGGGCAATTTCTCTTTGTGTTACCAACTGTCTCAAAGACGAC
Organism: Monodelphis domestica; assembly: GCF_027887165.1. Taxonomy (NCBI): domain Eukaryota; kingdom Metazoa; phylum Chordata; class Mammalia; order Didelphimorphia; family Didelphidae; genus Monodelphis; species Monodelphis domestica. The sequence continues at coordinate 17,993,701 of NC_077229.1, read as the reverse complement.
TTTCTCTATATTTGTTTAGAGAAAGGGAAATGATGAAAAATATTTTCAGGAATGTACCTGACTTGAGGTGTATAAGAGGGAAAGACAAGAAGCAATGGAAAAAATTGAATTTGATGGACTGTCTCAGGAGAAGAGGAAATGGAACCCCAGCTGACATCAGGGGGTAGTATGGAACTTTTCAACCAAACTCAAAAAGACAGCAGTTGGGAAACCAGAGGTTCTTTGCTCCATTTGCTGTGAAGACACCCATTTTCTCAATCCTTTTGCCTGAGCCACAGAAGATCTTATCTTCCAACTGGTGACACCTTTAGAATAAGGACTTTTTCCCTTAGGGGAAACCTCAGAGCTTATTCTAAAGAAAGACTCTCTGGTTCAAATCCCCGAGATTTATATAGGAAATAGCTAGGGATTTCCTTTTTCCTCTGTCCTAATTACTCTTCAACCCTTTATACCTAAAGAAATAGACATCTTGATTTTACTACAGACTTCAATCAGATTCAATGTATTAGAAGGGGAACTTCAAAGAACATCATTTAAAGAAGAAGGGCTGAGGAGAAATTTTACTTAACCTTTTAGTCCAGTCAGAACTGACTCCATTTGTTAAAAGGCCAAATTGGGGAAAGAGGAGGAAGGAAGTGGTGTTACTTTATATTTATTCCCCAAGTATCTGGCAACTTTAGTTCCTTTTCGATTTCCCCATTAATACAGAGGCTAGCAAAGAGTGAAAGAAACCCGAGTCTTTGGGCCAGGATCCCTGGGCTCTAATATGGATCATGATACTTATACTTTTTATAATGAGAATATGACATCATAATGAGAGTTCACATTTCTATAAAGATGTAAGGTTTTCAAAGTGCACTAAAAGCAACCTTGTGAAGTAAATACTATTATTTCCATTTTGCAGTGAGGTGGAGTGACTTGCCTATAATGGCATAACTGATAAAGGTAGGAGGCAGGATTTGAAACCAGGGCTCTTGACTCCAATTCAAGCACTCATGTTGTAAGGCATTTTGCATCTGTTTCTGTCATTCAGTCATTTTGGTCATATCCAACTCTTCATGGCCCTTTTTGGTTTTTTTTTTGCAAAGACATTGGGGTGGTTTGCCATTTCCTTCTCCCACTCATTTGATAGGTGGGGAAACTGAGGCAAAATGCCTTGATCAGGGTCACCTAGCTAGTGTCTGAAGCTCTATCCGAACTCAAATTTTCCAGGCTCCAAGCCCAATCTTCTATCAATGTGCCACCTAGTGGCCCAATATGCCCTTGCAGCCACAAAGAACACATGTTTTGGGGCTTTGTCTTTTTATGTTGAGATATGATTTCATTGGGGTTGTGAATCCTCAATGAGGAACTGCCCTCTCTAGTGAATAGTAATATGATCTGGCTTGCAACATAGTGGCAACTGTGGTACTGAGTTGTTAAGTGACTTGCCAAGGGTCACAGAACCAGTATGTGCCAGGGGCAGGACTCGAACCTAGGGCTGTCCTGATTCCAAGGATGGCCTTTTATGCCCTCACCTACTACTGCTTCTGCTAGACAAGTTCCTGCTGATCATCACTTAATCATCCATTAATGTTTTATTCCTGTAGCACTTGGTGATCAGGAAGGGACCCTGAGCTCCCAAAGGCTATTAGAATTGGGTAGAAGCTCAGGCAGTTTATACCAAGCTGGAGAGGATGCAGATGGCTAAGTTTGGAGAGGTTCCCCCAAATGAGAAGGTCCTGAAGGCCCCTTTCAAGGCTAAACCTGACAGCCTATGGCTCCTTCAATTGCTTGTTGGCTATAAATCCAGGAGAGCACTTGAAGGGAGCCAGGAAGCTGTCTGTGGTACTGAAACTAGACAACTGGCCTCCCAGAGAAGGCTAAGTTACACAGGAATCTCTGGGTGATAAATGTATGACGTGAACTGTTGAAAAACTTAAAAACTCTTCCTAAAATACATGCATTTGCTCATTTGTGATACTAATCATTCTTCTCTGTCTCTTTTAATTAGACTGTATTCATAATTATTACCTGTGTGACCTGGGGAAGTCCTTAATCTCTTAGCTTCGATTTCCTTACATATAAAATAGGGATGGAGAATAATAGTAACTAACTACTAACAGCAATGCAATGACCCAGGACAATTCTGAGGCACTTAGAACAAAGAAAGCTATCCACCTTCAGAGAAAGAACTGTTGGAATAGAAATGCAGATGCAAACATATGATTTATCACTTATTTATTGGAGTATATGCTTTGGGGTTTTTGTTTTTGTTTTTTTTAAACCCTTACCTTTTGTCTTGGGATCAATACTGTGTACTGGTTCCAAGACAAAAGAGTGGTAGGGGCTAGGCAATGGAGGTAAAGTGACTTGCCCAGGGTCACACAGCAAAGAAGTGTCTGAGGCCACATTTGAACCCAGGACCTTCCATCTCTGGGCATGGCTCTCAACCCACTAAGCCACCCAAGTGCCCCCCCCCCAAGATTTTGATTTTATAAATTTATTTACTTACAAAAATGAATAATATGAAAATATGAAAAAATAAAAAGAAATGCACTGGAATATAATGACTGAATCTACAGGCACAACAGCAGGATTAATTTGCTATTCACCTCTGAACCTGATCTGCCAGTAATGTCTCAATTGTCTATCCCTCCTGCTCTCCTACCTTGGAACCTATATTTGATATTGATTCTAAGACAGAAGGCATGATCTTTTTTTAGATGATGAATGGTGACGATTTTATTATTTATCCATCTATTTGCTTGTAGTGCAAGCAAGGACCATGAGTAGCAAGGACCTTTTAGAAGGTCTGAGGACTAGTGCTCTCCAAACTTAGTGCTTTAATATATCTGCACCTACATGCACCAGTGGCTTTCATTCCTTCCTTTCTGCTATTTTGGCAATAGCCATTTAAGCAAGCAAAGTAGCTGATAGTGTCTTTTATCATTAAGACAGAATTGCTGTAGGCTCTGGGAACCAGAAGTCTAGTTTTAGAACTGTGGACAGCTCCCAGGTACAATTTAGAACTCTCCAGTTTTGTCCAAATTTTACAAGGAAAAGACTATAGCCTCCTAGGCTTTGGCATTGAAAGGAATCCGAGATATCAAGTAGTCCCACCCCTTAATTTTATAGGTGTAGATGAGAAAGTTGAGGCCCAGAGAAAGCCACCAAAGTTCATGTCCAGTCCTGCAACTCCTACCCCAGTGTTCATTCTGCTACACTGAGAGACCTTGTTATCTTAATAGAGGACAAAACTGAAGTCCAATGATGAGAATCAGCTTCATCAGAATTATATAGCAAATCAATGGCAGCGTTGGGGCTAGAATCCACACCCCTCTTGTTAGCTAAAAAATATGTAAAGGGAGCAAAAAACTCTATGGTTGTATCACTACACCAGCATGATTTTTGGTCCTACCTCTGCTCTGATTCTGTTCCCAAACTCCAATTCAGACTGAACCATACGGGGAAAAAATGGATTTTAGCTAAGAGATCTTATTGTCACTATGGGGATAAATGATTTGGGTTCGACAAAAAGGACTGGGGTCCTAACTCACCTATTTCCAACCTTTCTTCAAGATCTCATCTGCACCCAGATAAATATGCCTTTCCTTGCTCTTCCTCAAACTCCAACATAAACAACAAAGCTAAGGGAATGGGGGGAAAGCAGATTAATAAGGGAAAATAAACAGTATTTCCAGTCACACCATGTATGACACCACAGCAGTTGGATTAACTACAACTCCCAGAAAGTATTTGTAATAACTGATTCTCAAGATGCAGCATTTCTTAATTTTAAGATAACTTATTAAATCAACTACTGGAAAAAAATCTAAAATGGCCTGTAGGTTCCCTCCACAATCTGAACAGGGAAGAGGAGGAGGAGGAGAAAAAGGGGAGAGAGAGAGAGAGACAGATAGACAGACAGACAGACGGATGGACAGACAGACGGAGACAGAGAGACAGAGACAGAGAGAGACATAGACAGAGAGACAGAGACAGAGAGAGAAAGAGAGAATTCCTTTTAGTCCATACCCTGGATATCCCAAGACATTTCCCATTGGCAAACAGTGACTTGGGATGTGGGACCAAAGATTCCAACTCTTCTTCCACCACCTCATCACAAGAAGAGGCTAGGTTTAAGGATTTCAACATGTAGCAGAACCAAGATGGAGCATATATACTCATCCATCTGATCTCTGCCAAATTATCCTCCCCCAAACTGTGATATAATTCTTCAAAATGAATTCTAAATTAGCATATTCACCCCTAAAATAGCCTGGAATAAATTTTCAGCCCAAAGCAACTTAGAAGCCTGACATGGAAGATGAGTGGAAGTAGAGCAGAAAGCAGCATGGTTGCACTGCAAAAACAGGCCTTAGGGGTAGCTGGATCACCAGCAAAGGCTTCCAGAGCTCTCAGCCACAGATGGTAAGGTGGGTTAGACAACTGCTCAGAAAGAGATTACGTGAGTCCCTTTGCTGACTCTGGCTACAAGTCTCTTACTGCACTGCTCATATGCAGATCTAAGTCACAGTCCTGGGCCATGGTTTTGGGGTGAGGAGAAGTAGCAGTATACACCAGCACTTGAAGCCACAGGGCAACAGCGGACTCTGGTCATAGTTCCAAGGTAGAAAGGAATGCTTCTGATTGCTTACAGTCCAGAACCCAGGCTGGGAAGAGTATTAAACACACCTCTCCTTACATCATACTACTTTGGATTAACCAACTGGATTCAAATGAATTTTGAATGAAAAATATAGAATTGCAGAGCTAGCTCTGAAGATAGCTACCCAGGCAACCTGAAGCTTGCCTTTACCATAGTTACAAAGCCCAATTTTAACAGTTTTTAAATTAAAAGAAAAGAGAAATCTTGAAAATTAGCAAACAACAAAATCAGTTATTTTAGTGATAGGGAAGATCAAAACCCAAACTCAGAAGACAACAAAGTCAATATTGCTGCATCAAAAGCCTTCAAGAAAAATTATGTATTTCTCTCAAGTACAAAAAGAGTTCATCTGGAAGAACAAAAAACAAGAATATCAAGGAAATTAATGAAAACACTTTGAAGGAAGGAGGCTTGGCTATACCAGATCTCAAATTAAACTATAAAGCAGTTTAGGTAGATTAGGTAATCAACACATCACAGTTAATTGTGAATGTTAAAAACAGTAAATGTCAAAACTCTAAAGGTTTTGGCCAAACTGTAAAGGATGATTTTAGTGTGTTTTGACTTAAAATAAAAAATAAGTGATCACCATGGGAAATTCCCAAATATGAAAATACCCAAGTCAGCTGGGATTTATGGAGATTTTAATTAATATAAATGAAGGAATTAAGGGAAGGAGAGAGAAAGAGAGAGGGAGAGAGACAGAGAGAGAGAGACAGAGAGAGAGACAGAGAGAGACAGAGACAGACACACACACACACACACACACACACACACACAGAGAGAGAGAGAGAGAGAGAGAGAGAGAGAGAGAGAGAGAGAGAGAGAGAGAGAGAGAGAGAGAGAATAACCAAGCAGTAGAAAAGGGCCCGAGCCTAAGGGAGAGCGAGTCAATCTTTATCACTCACCACAAGATCATCTCCAAGCAAGCTCCAGTCCTCCACTGAATCTCCTGAACTGAGTTCAGAGTCTAACTCCACACTGAATTCAATTGTGAACTCCATTCAAGATGTCCTCACTTCAACTCCGAACTCCACTAACTAAATTACCTTTTACCCCTTCCTTTTTAAAGAAATTTTCATTTATGTCACCTCCCTTAAATTTTCTACCAATCACAGACTCTTTTTCCCAGGACTGCCCATTCTTAGTTCTCATCTTCTTTGGTTCTCACCTTCTCTGGTTAGATTAAATCCTCTGAGTACTTCACACCTCTTTTGTTAAGCTTGCCTTTTGTAAGTTGCTTGATCTTTTAGTGATTAATTTATTATTTATTTTTTAAAAATTATTTTATTTTATTGTATAATTATTTTATTGTATAATTTTGTATAATTATTTTATTATTTTTATTTTATATTATATTATTATTTATATTATATATATATTATAATAATATAAAAATATAAAAAAATATATAATAATATAAATTATTAATTTATAGGTACTTAGCACCCTTTTGTATTAGATCTAAAAATAGACCTAGCTTAAGGTTCTAGCTTTACTATAAGTATGAGTTAGGGACTTTTCATTGTTCAATCAGGAGTTTGCAACTTTATCTTCCCCTAAGGCACTGTCTGAGTAGGGTGGAGTAATTTTAAGAGTTTTCAATACATTCCTAATTAAGTCTCTTCATTGTTAAAAATGGGGAATAGCTTAATCAAATCTTCTAAAATAGAGACTGAGTAGTTTTAAGATTCACATAATGTCCATAGCAACTTGGTCTTTGATAAACCCCAAAATCTAAGCTTTGGGGGAAAGAACTCACCATCTGACAAAAATTGTTAGGAAAACTGGAGAGCACTATGGCACAGATTAGGCATGGACCAATATCTCTTACCATATACCAGGATGAAGTCAAAATGTGTGACTTTGCTGTTCTTAGCAAAACAATGATACCAAAAAATCCCATCTGCTTCCAGAGAAAGAATTGATAGAGTCGGAATCCAGATCAAGGAAAACTTTTTTCACCTTTTCTTATTTTTTTGTTCTAGTTTCCTTCCACAAAAGGTCTAATATGGAAAAAATGTTTTACATGATTGCACATGTAAAATCTATCTGAGATTGCTTATCATCTGGGGGAGTTGTGGTGGGGAGGAGAGAGAATTTGAGGCTCAATTAGGGGTAAACTAAATTAAGAAAAAAAGAATGACAACAGGCTCCTTCCTCTCTACCAGGTGGCTGGGTTACTACAGTCCAAAATGGGAATAAGAGCTTGCTGACCTTTCTAACCTAAAAAAAGCTCTTGTTTACAGGTGAATAAGGACTAGGTCTCCACTCTGCTTATAACAAAAACCAGCACAATAAGATGCCTTGAAGTCTGGGATTCAATTATTTGCAAGCTGGAAAACCATTGAAATCTGACATTTAAGAAAAGTTTCTATAAAACTAATCACAATTCAATATTAATTTTCCACATCTTGGCGTCTAGACCCCAGTGAAGGATGCATCTTTTTGGGGAAACCAATTTAGCTAGACTGTAGGAAATCAAGTGCACTGATTCCCCATTGTGTATTAATTGATTCAGCTATTTTTAGATAGCCACAGGGAGAGCCAACTTGACACAGTGGATAGAGAAATGACCTCAGGAAGACTTCGTTTCAATGCTTGTCTCTGACATATACTAGCAGTGTGACCCTAGAAAAGTTGTTATATTCTTAGAAATTACAGGCAACTGTTTGTGACTGATTTACAGGGCAGGCATCCATATAATGGGCAAGAAGCATTTCCTCATTAAAAGTTCCCTATCCTAAAGAAATCACAGATCCAAATAAAAGGGGGAAAAAGAAATTGTGCAAAAAACATTACAAATTTGTTCTTACACTTTGATGCAGTCATCCCACGACCAGGTTTAAACTCCCAAAGAAATTTATGACAGGAAGAAAATATTTATCAGTGCAAAGATATTTATAGCAGCACTATTCCTAAAGGCAAAACAATGGGAATAAACTATATTCTGAACAACTGTGCTATGTGAGCATAATGAATGATTATTGTGCCACAAGGAACAATATATATGAAGAATTCAGGGAAATATGGAAAGCAATTTAGGAAGTGATATAGAGTCCAGAAAGTAGATCTATGGCATATGGTACACAAACCTACCAAAAATCTGTGAACAAAACCAATATTAAATAGTAACAAAACTCAGCCTTAGTTTTCTCATATGTGAATATTTGGCCATCTTTCTCACAAGGTTTTTGTGAAGTTCAATGAGATTTGATCTATGTGTATATATACATACATATATATGTATGTGTTCATGATGCTTAGTTGTTGATATTACAAGGCTAATCTTAAAGTAGCCAGCCTTCCTCTAAAAGAATAAACTACACAAAAGAATAAAGTAAATAAAGCATCAGCCTCCACTCTTTAGGATTATTTTGATTTCTGGGATATATTTGGAACTTTGATTGTGTTTGTTTATTTGTATTCTTGGTTAAAATAAAATTTATCAATTAACAAAAGAGGTAGACCTGATTAGAGAAATGCAAATCAAAACAACTCTGAGGTATCACCTCACACCTAGCAGATTGGCCAATATGACAGCAAAGAAAAGTAATCGGTGTTGGAGGGGATGTGGCAAAGTAGGGACACTAATGCATTGTTGGTGAGTTGTGAATTGATCCACCCATTCTGGAGGGCAATTTGGAACTATGCCCAAAGGGCAATAAAAGACTGTCTGCCCTTTGATCCAGTCATAGCACTGCTGGGTTTGTACCCCAAAGAGATCATAAGGAAAAAGATTTATAAAAAATATTCACCGCCCCGCTCTTTGTGGTAGCAAAAAAAAAAATAGAAAATGAGGGGGTGTCTCTCATTGGAGAATGGATGAATAAATTGTGGTATATGATGGTGATGGAATACTATTGTGCTATAAGGAATGATGAACTGCTTGATTTCCATATGAGCTGGAAAGATCTCCATGAACTGATGAGCAAAATGAGCAGAACCAGGAGAACATTATACATAGAAAGTGAAACACTGTGGAATGGTCAAATGCATTGGACTTCTTTACTAGTAGCAATGCAATGATCCAGGACAATTCTGTGGAACTTATGAGAAAAAAAAGCTATCCACATTGAGATAAAGAACTGTGGGAGTAGAAACACAGAAGAAAAGCATATGATTTATCACTTGTTTATATGGGTGTATGATTTGGGGTTTTGATTGTTTTAAATTATTACAAAATGAATAAGATGGAAATAGGTATTGAGTGATAATACATGTATAGCCCAGTGGAATTACTTGTTGGCTCTGGGGGCGGGGGGGGGGGGAAGAAGAAGGAATGGAATTGGAATCATGTAACCATGAAAAAATACTTTAAAATAAATAATCAATTTCTAAAAATTTTTAATTAAAAAAAAAAAGATCCAAGTATCTACTGGACATTCACTAAGAAACCAAGAAATAACCCAGAAAAGTCCTGAACTTGGAATCAGAAAAGACCCATGTTCGTGTTCCACCTCTTATAATACAGGTGAGGAAAATTCCATGCCATCCTAAGGCAGCCCAATCAACTTTTTGATGCATGTGATTTTTAGGGGAAAAAAAAAAACATTTTCTTACATCAAACCTAAACTGAGATGGTAAGCTGGGTAGCTCAGTGGATTGAGAGCCAGGACTAGAGGCATGAGGTCCTGGATTCAAATCTGGCCTCAGACACTTCCCAGCTGTGTGACCCTAGGCAAGTCACTTCACCCCCATTGCCTAGCCCTTACCACACTCTTCTGCCTTGGAACCAATACATGGTATTGTCTCCAAGACAGAAGGTGAGGGTTTAAAAAAACCAAAGATGTTTAAAAATACAAGGACCTCACCCCTGCCTTGAAAACATTACTTAGTGTTGATTCAAAGACAGAAGGTAAGAGTTTTGGAAGGAAATACAGAAGCAAGAACAGATTCTTGAATGTTGCAATGGAGACCTTCTTTTGAGTTGCCATCGAACCACTGATGACTACTGTCTTTGGTCATTAATAGTTTGTCATGTTATCTAACCCATATCTCTCCATATTTTCCACAAAAAAGTAAAAAGAAGGATCTTGGCAGACACTCTGATAAAATTTAGGTAGACCACATGGACAACATTTTGCTGATCCAAGTCTGCTTATTTGGTTTTTGACCAGCACCATGTTTATATCAGTGTGGTTACTGCCAGAAATGGAAATTGGGCGATTTGGCACCATCTGTTTTTGATGAGGCTATACTGGCAATTTGTGATCGCTGCCTTCTCTTCTCGATATCTACTAACCATCCTTTTACTAACTCATCTTAGAATTCTGTTAGGAATCAAAGTTAAGATCACAAGTCTATATTTATAGACTCCATTAAGAGAACCATTTTGTTATGCTGTTGTGAGAAAAACACCTTGGGAATCTAGAGTTATTCTTGTTAGTAAGTCTAATGCTGCTTGGCATGTATACATTCATGACACATATATACATGTATATGTTTTATTTCAAGACTGTATCTCCCAGTCTCTTCATGCTTTATTTCCATGAGACTGTAAGCAAAAGCAATGCCTTAGACTTCTCTTGCATCTCTCCCAGTACACAGCATGGAGATGGAAGAATAACAGATATTCCCTCAATACTTCTTTGCTCTGTCACAACTGAAGTCATTCTGGAGCCCTTTTTATTAGATTTTCAGAATGTTTGTCCCTTAGAAGAATTTCCAAGGGATCTGAGGACATGAAAGAGTTGAGGTATTTGTTGAGTTCCAACTGAGTTCAGGGCACTCATTTGGGAGTGGGGAAGACACAAAGGTCTCATAGGATCATGGACTTTTAAAACCAAAAGAGATCTCAGAGTCTATCTAGTCCAACCCTCTGACTGCAGATGCCGAAACTGATAGGCTGTTTATAAGAAACAGACAGACTTGAAACAATTTCACACAAAGCTAAAATAAGGGGTAGAACAAAATCTTATTCTCTAGGCCAGTGATCTTTCGACTATCTCACCCTGCTTTATAGGAAATAAACATTTCTGTGGAGATTAGGTGTGCTAAAAGGAAATAAATCAACCAGAAAAACTTCAGTGGAGGCCAGAGCCCTAAGGTCCCATGTGAAGCTATGAAGAACCCTGTGATGACTAAAAAAATGAAAATGATCATGTAAACATCCAGTCTAAGGACCATCTTAATGAATACAACTCCAGAGAACATGTCCACCTGAAGCTAAAAGAAGACTTCAGGATAGAAGAGGAGAAAGGTTCACAACTGCTAAGGGGCTAATGATGACTGGAGATAGAAACAACTTAGAGTTAGAGCCCTGGACAATGAGGCAAGAAATCTGGATCAAATCTCTCTCTCTCTCTCTCTCTCTCTCTCTCTCTCTCTCTCTCTCTCTCTCTCTTTCTCTCTCTCTCTCTCTCTCTCTCTCTCTCTTTCTCTCTTCTCTCTCTCTCTCTCTCTCTCTCACTCTCTCTCTCTCTCTTTCTTCTTCTTCTTCTTCTTCTTCTTCTTCTTCTTCTTCTTCTTCTTCTTCTCTTCTTCTTCTTCTTCTTCTTCTTCTTCTTCTTCTTCTTCTTCTTCTTTCTTCTTCTTCTTCTTCTTCTTCTTCTTCTTCTTCTTCTTCTTCTTCTTCTTCTTCTTCTCTTCTTCTTCTTCTTCTTCTTCTTCTTCTTCTTCTTCTTCTTCTTCTTCTTCTTCTTCTTCTTCTTCTTCTTCTTCTTCTTCTTCTTTCTTCTCTTCTTCTTCTTTCTTCTTCTTCTTCTTCTTCTTCTTCTTCTTCTTCTTCTTCTCTTCTTCTTCTTCTTCTTCTTCTTCTTCTTCTTCTTCTTCTTCTTCTTCTTCTTCTTCTTCTTCTTCTTCTTCTTCTTCTTCTTCTTCTTTCTTCTTCTTCTTCTTCTTCTTCTTCTTCTTCTTCTCTTCTTCTTCTTCTTTCTTCTTCTTCTTCTTCTTCTTCTTCTTCTTCTTCTTCTTCTTCTTCTTCCTTCTTCTTCTTCTAACATGAAGACCAAGATTAGAGAAGTGTTGTAGTATAATGGAAACAGTTCTAGATTTGGAGTCAGAAGATCTGGTTTAGAATCCCAACTCTTTCTATTATCATGCTATTTGGGCAAACCTTTTCCCCTTTGTTATGCTGGATTTCTCATTTGTGAATTGAGGGAGTTAGATTCAGTGATTTTTACAACTTCCAGCTTCTAATTATACACGAATG